>NC_065508.1:23804529-23806491 GCF_006386435.1 Epinephelus moara | reverse complement strand
ATGACTTTTTTTTCATGATTTTGGGCGACATACTATACTATGACTTTTTTATCGTATTTTGGACGTCATACTATACTATGATTTTTTTTTTATCATATTTTGGACGTCATACTATACTATGACTTTTTTATCATATTTTGGACGTCATACTATACTGTGATTTTTTTTTTCCATGATTTTGGATGACATACTATACCATGACTTTTTTTCATGATTTTGGATGACATACTATAGAGTGTGCCACGGTTGACGTCAAAACCCGGAAGCTTAGCATCGCGCTGGTTCCCTGAAGAGAAGGTGAATGTGATTTTTGCATTGTGTTTTGGATGTCAGAAAATAAGCTCTGTGGCTAACACAAGTTTATGATACTTAGATACAGGTTTTGTTCAGCTAGATAATCTTCACATATGAACACCTTTCATACCGCATTTGAAGCTTAAATGCGATTGCCAGAAGTAAAAAGCTAACGTTAGGTTTTAACAGACTATATGACTACTCCACGATCGCATGACTCTTAACTTCACCGCCACTAAGCTTTCAACTGATTTCGGCCGCTTTATTTTAAAAAACATTGTATAATGGGGAAATCGGACTGTTTAAGCTAAATAAGAAGCTGTAATGGCGGACTACAAGCACTCTCGCCTGTTCGGGGGTGATGATGTTTAATGTCCCCGACAGGGTTTGTAGTCGTATTGAGCAACTTGTTAGCAACCGCCTTTTTTACGACACGTAAAAGCTTCAAAATTCACAAGTACGGTATTTACTGACGTGTTTTATGTCATAGAACAAAACCTGAAATTCGCTTAAGCTTTTGTTAACCACACACCTTATTTGAGGCATTTTACCAAAATCCCATTCAAAAAACGTATTGACTTTTAGACGAGAGAACCGGAAGTGCTAAAAGCGCTAACGGAGTTCCGGGTTTACTGGCACACTCTATACTATGACTTTTTTTCATGATTTTGGACAACATACTATACTATGACTTTTTTGATGATTTTGTACAACATACTATACTATGACTTTTTTTTCATGATTTCGGACGACATACTTTACTATGACTTTTTTTTCATGATTTCGGACAACATACAATACTATGACTTTATTTCATGATTTTGGACGACATTCTATACTGTGACTTTATTTCATGATTTTGGACGACATACTATACTATGACTTTTTTTCATTGTTTTGGACAACATACTATACTGTGACTTTTTTATCATATTTTGGACGACATACTATACTTTGACTTTTTTATCATATTTTGGACGACATACTATACTTTGACTTTTTTATCATATTTTGGACGACATGCTATACTGTGACTTTGTTTATCATATTTTGGACGACATGCTATACTATGACTTTGTTATCATATTTTGGACGACACATGCTATACTATGACTTTGTTATCATATTTTGGACGACATACTATACTTTGACTTTTTTTATCATATTTTGGACGACATACTATACTTTGACTTTTTTATCATATTTTGGACGTCATACTATACTATGACTTTGTTTATCATATTTTGGACGACATGCTATACTATGACTTTGTTATCATATTTTGGACGACGGACGACATGCTATACTATGACTTTGTTATCATATTTTGGACGACATGCTATACCATGACTTTTTTTTATCATATTTTGGACGACATACTATACTATTACTTTTTTTTATCATATTTTGGACGACATACTATACTATGACTGTTTTATCATAATTTCGACGACATACTATACTTTCACTTTTTTTATCATATTTTGGACGTCATACTATACTATGACTTTTTTATCGTATTTTGGACGTCATACTATACTATGACTTTTTTTATCATATTTTGGACGACATACTGTACTATGACTTTTTTATCATATTTTGGACGTCATACTATACTATGACTTTTTTATCGTATTTTGGACGTCATACTATACTATGACTTTTTTT
>NC_065508.1:23695259-23802890 GCF_006386435.1 Epinephelus moara | reverse complement strand
ATCGTATTTTGGACGTCATACTGTACTATGACTTTTTTATCATATTTTGGACGACACACTATACTATGACTTTTTTATCGTATTTTGGACGACATACTGTACTATGACTTTTTTTCATTATTTTGGACGACATACTTTACTATGACTTTTTTTTCATGATTTCGGACAACATGCTATACTATGACTTTATTTCTTGATTTTGGACGACATGCTATACTATGACGTTTTTTCATGGTTTTGGACGACATGCTATACTATGACTTTATTTCATGATTTTGGACGACATACTATACTATGACGTTTTTTCATGGTTTTGGACGACATGCTATACTATAACGTTTTTACATGATTTTCGATGACACACTATACTATGACTTTTTTTCATTGTTATGGACAACATACTATACCATGACTTTTTTTATCATATTTTGGACGACATACTATACTGTGACTTTTTTTCATGATTTTGGGCGACATGCTATACTGTGACTTTTTTCATGATTTTGGGCGACATGCTATACTGTGACTTTTTTCATGATTTTGGAGGACATGCTATACTATGACATTTTTACTTTTTTCATGGTTTTGGACAACATACTGTACTGACTTTTTTCATGGTTTTGGACGACATGCTATATTGACGTTTATTCATGGTTTTGGACGACATAGACTGACTTTTTAGCATATCTTTATGACATACTGCACAGATTTTTTTACATTATATTTTGATGTCTTTTTTTTTTTTTAATGACATGCTACACTACAACCCTCTTTTTCACCTTTTTATTAATTAACAATAAACTATGTTTTCAAATAAAGCAGCACAAAGTGTCTTACAGTAAGAGAATTATAGGGACTGAGTGCTTCACTTGAAAAAATAAAACAAACAACAGGCTCACAAGACCATTTAATATGAAGAACATTTCAATACACTTTAAATAAAACATAAGGTGAAAATAGATACATACAAGGCATCATCGGTAATTATCAGCAAAACCATATATCTCAATCATAAAATCATTGGAAGGTGAGTGTAATTTTGTGTAGCTTGGCAGTCAGAGGGACTCATCACTGGTTTGATTACTGAAAACACCTCAAAAAGTGTCCTAGGTCAATACAACCACCTAATCACTGACTTACAGTAAAGTAAAAATGACAGTATTATCAGTCTATAGTGGGGTTTTACATGTGTTTCTCTCTGTCGGTCTGCCGTCTTCTAGCAGCAGATGCAGGTCGACCCTCACAAGCTAGACTTTGGCCTCAAGCCGGAGTTCCTGAGTCGACCTCCGGGCCCCAGCCTCTTCGGCGCCATCCATCACCCCAGCGACTTGGCACGACCCGCCACGCTCTTCTCTGCTGCAGGTGAGTGTGTCAGATCTCTGGGTAGAAAGATTGATTGATGGTTAACATCAGTGCCCTCTGACATACAGTAGCCAACACTTAATTCCTGCTGTTCAGAGTGAGCTGTTGTCTGATCATATCATTGTTAGCTGTGAACAAGACAAGACAGCAAACCCAACAGAAGTGCTTTACAAGATGGACATAATAATCATTGTGAATGTAGGGCATCTATTTTACTAAATATTAATTGACATAGAAATATTAATATATTTTACAGAACTAAGCAAACAAATGCAAGTGATTCAATTTAAATGCTGATGCTAACATAAGATGATTAGCACTTAACACAAAGTATAGCTCAGGCTGATGGGAATGTCATTAGTTATGCACGTATATGGGCATAAACGTCAATGTATGTACCAAATTGCATTGCAATATATCCAATAGCTTTTTTCCACTAGAGCCACACTGCTGGTGTGACTAAAGACCCCTCTCTTTTGTTTTTTAACGAAAAAACTATAGATTTAATTAGGATCCTTTAAAGAGATAGTTCCGATTTTTAAGTGGTGTTTTATGATATACTTCTCCATAGTCAGTGTATTGCCTACAGTAGATGGCAGTTGATGCCCCCAGTGTAAAGAAGCAAACACAAGTATCGCCCCGGAAGCTAAGCAATATACTGCTGTGGACGAGAGGCAGCGGCAAAACATATTTATACACATATTTATAGTGTCGGTTATATTTATAATGCCACAGATGCTTTTACACATCCAGGGGTCTCATTTATTAACACTGCATACGCACAAAATGAGGCCTGAAAGAGGCGTACGCCACTTCCCATGGAAACTGTGTGATCTATAAAAACAGACTCGATGGGAAAAACTTTGACCCATGCTTACAAACATTTTGGAGGCAGGAAATGGTGAGGTGAGGTGGAAGCCTGATTGTAGAAATTGTTGAATATTTTTTGGTGCACGTCATTTTTGGCATCGATCCTATGCGCTATTTCATAAAAGAGACCCTTGGTGTCTGAAGCCAATGCTATTTAGACCCCACCCAGGTGTACATCGCTGGGCATCCATCCAACATCTAAATATGACGTTAACTCAAACGGTCTATACACACAGTGTGCATTCAGCAGTTTTACACATCATAAAAACTAAAAATAATTAAGTCAACTAAGTCTTAAAACAGTAAGCTAACGTTGCCTATTACACATTTCTGAATCCTAGGGTAGCACAGGAATGACCTTCCCTACTCTCCCTATGGCTAGCACTCGTTGCATGTGTTGGTTGGATTGGTTAGGGTAAGAATGTCAGGGTAAGCCAATCAAAGGCAGAGTAAGACAGCCCATTCCTTCGCTATCCTAGGATTTGCAAATTCACGTACTAGTCCTAACCATGACCTCTTTGCCCATATCCTAACTACTTCCAACCTCAACGCATCAATGTGATAAGCACTAGCCAATCGCAGCACACAGTAGGACCCATAATAACGCCACACAGTCACACAATAGACACTCCGTTAGAACATTTGCACCACTTTGCCTTGCCGTCAGACAGCCCTTTCCACAGTTACTGGTACTTTGGTGTTTTAAAGAGTTAGTTTGGATCCACCAAAGTCACATAACAACACAAACAAAATAACGAATAGAGCCAGTAGTAGACCAGCAACTCATGTGATCTGCAAGGTTAAAGGACTGAATTTGTGAATGAAGTCTGGCTTTGAAGAAAGCATCGATAGCACAGCTCATTGGGACAGGGCTGTCCGATGGCAGGGTAATGCTTTTCTTTTTAGGGTGGATAAAATACATTTTGCTGCTGCCCCCATCCAAGCAGTGCATGGCTTAGCTTCCGTGGCAGTACTCCTGTATGCTTTAGACTGAGAGTGTGCCAGCTGCCATCTACTCTAGGTAACACTGACTATAGATAAGCACCACATACAACTAGGGATGCACGATAATATCGGTACGTCATTGGTATCGGCTTAACTATCAGAATCAGCCAACACGCTTCTTCTTATTTGGCACAATGAATGAATACTACATTGAAAAGTACTGTATTTCATGTCTCTGCTGGTGAACCATCACGATTAGAGCATGTATATATGATATGATGTTAATTTTACTATGGATTGGACTTGATGATCACTGAAATTAGGTGGGGAAAAAAGTGGATGTATAGATATTGGTATTAGTTATCGGTCAAATGAGTTATGTATCGTGCATCCCTACAAACCACCCCACTTCAAAAAATCTGAACTATCCCTTAAAGTACTGTTTAACACTTACATTTCACAACATTGCAGTCAGCGGTTGATGGATGTTTTTGTCTCTCCCTGCTCAGGTCCCACACACCCATCAGCAGGTCCATTCGGTCATCCGCCCCACCATCCTGGAAACTTCCTCGCCCCAACATCTCACTTAGGTAAGCCGATCTTCAGTTCAGTTCTTCTCAGTCTCAATCTGAAACAAGAAAATGAAGATGTGACGTGTTAACATGTGGTTTCTCCCTCCAGAACCTTTCAGTAGGCCTGCATCATTTGGAGGACTTGGATCCCTCAGTTCATCGGCCTTTGGAGGACTGGGCAATCCAGCACTAAGTGAGTTTCAACCTCATGTTATCACTGTCTGTTACCATCGAACAAACACTATGACGGAATAATCCTTTTATAGTTGCTGTTTGTAATATTCCCAATCTAGCAATAAAAGTTATTGTTAATCATGATGTGTAAGAACGGAATTTAAATACAGATTTTCACCAGTGCAAGTTGTCAAGATACGCATTTAACTTGCGTCCTGCCGTGTTTTCCACGTGTTGAATCCCTAACAGCGGCCAATTCAGTGTTCGGCCATAAAGATGGCCCCAATGCACAGCAGCACTTCAACAGCAGCGGTAACAGCGGCCACCAGGAGCCGTGGAACCGCCTGCACCGTACGCCTCCCTCCTTCCCCACACCGCCACCCTGGTTGAAACCTGGAGACTCGGAGAGGAGCACCTCAGCAAGCTCACACGAGAGAGACAGAGAACCTGAAAAACGTGACTCGTTGGTCAGTAAAGACGACAAAGACAGGTGGGTGTTGCTCAACAAAAGGCTGCTTCCAAAAGTGACTACTCTAGCGTGAGTTCTGTCATCTAACCCTAAAAACAGAAATAGATAGGATATGTTTGGATACGTATTTGGATTTTGTTGAACCATTTCTTTGTATTTTATGTTTAAGCCTATTGTTTCGATTTGGAATCAAAACTAAAACATAGTTAATGTTACTGGTACTGATGGAGGTACTATGTTTATGTTTCTAGGGACTCTGTAGAAAAGCGTCATCCGAGCCACCCGTCCCCGATCCCTGTCAACCCCATCAGCCTCCTCGGCCACACCCGGCCGCCTGAGCACCACAGGAACCACCTGCCCCCTGCTTCTGCAGAGCCTCAGAGGGACAAGGAGAACAAGGCCAAGGACAGGGAGAGGGAGCACTCAGACTCCTGGAAAGACAACGGCACAGATGACCATAAGCTCAAAGACAACCAGCACAGCGACAAGGACACACCTGTCATCCACGACGGCAGAGTGCCAGAGGACAAAGTGTCCAACAGGGGGACGCCGTCGCCCTACGTCCGGCAGACCAGCCTGGAACGTCCCAACGGTGGGCTGAGCAGGGAGGTCCTGGAGAAGAAGGTAGAGCTGCCATACGAGCACCAGAAGAAAAACAGCGAGGTCAAAGTGAAGGAGGAGCGAAAGGAGGAGCAGGATGGAGCCACAGAGAGGGCAAGTGAGCATCCAACACAGGCACCCTCTACGCCAAACCTCCACCCTCCCTCCTCAATGCCTATGCCCATGAGTATGGCTGGCGTTCACCCCATCAACAGCATCAGCAGTCTGGAGAGAACTCGAGTGGTGGCACCCTTCATGGGTATCAGCCCCATTCCAGGAGCTGACAGGTTCCCTTACCCTGCCTTCCACTGGGACCCAATGAGGGACCCATACAGGGGTCTGGACATTCACAGACGGGACCCTTTGGCCAGGGACCTGCTGCTAAGGAATGATCCTCTGCACCGGCTGGCAGCGCCTCGCCTCTATGAGGCTGAGCGCTCCTACAGGGACCGTGAGCCTCATGACTTTAATCGTGACCACATCCACCCTCTGGCCTTGGAGCAGAGGAGGGAGCAGGAGCGCGCCCATCTGGAGGAGCGTGACCGCCTCAACATGCTTAGAGAGGACTATGAGCACGGGCGCCTCCACCCAGCAATGCACCATCCTGCCCTTGACGGACATCTCCCACACCCCGCCCCAGGCCTCATGGCCCCTGGACTCCCAGGCATGCACTACTCCAGGGTCAGCCCCTCAGCTGCAGCGGCGGCCGCAGCAGCTGCTGCCGCCGCAGCTACCGCCCATCAGAACGGTATCCTGAACAAAACACCACCCACCGCCTCTCTGAGTGCCCCGCCCCCGCTCATCCCCACACTGGGCGCCCGGCCCGGCTCACCCAGACGGACTACCCCCCTGGCCACAGATATCAGAGACAGACCAGCTCACAAAGACATCGAGGCACGGTGAGCTGAGCCTCAGCAGACTCAGTGCCCCTGCAGCCCTGTGCCTCACTAACACTGAACTCACACCAAGCACTTAGCTTTGGGCAAAGCAAGACTGTATCATAGCTGTGAATAACTTATGTGGGCAGAGACGTGCCCACGCAATGAATTGTTTTTGTAAAAAACTGCAAAGAGACAATAATCATGGAACAAAAAAAAAAGATTTTTCAAAGATTTTTTTCCCAGTTTGCTCCAGCTTTTTGTGTGCATTCTTTCTCTTGTATAGCGAAGTGACGCGGAGTAAGTCTGAACAATTTTGGAATGTACATGTACTTTAGCACTGACTGACAGACAGCAAAGTGTGTAGATAATGTGTACAGTCGCTGTGCTCACTCTGTATGGATTAAAAATCATGGTACAAATATGCAAAAGGGTGTTTTGAAAGCTTTACTTTGAACACATGTAAATAGAGGAGTATTACAGCAGTGATTCAGAATGTGCTTTTTGCTATTTCCTTTCTGTTTTCTCAGTTGACGCAGCTGATTAGCATTGTACCAGAGACCCCATATTCAACTATGCAACAAACGTCTGGGCTCCCTTTCTGAAAGCCGGCCTTCTCACCACTACTGACTGTGTAACAATAGGACAAACAGCTGTATTCTCTCCACAACTCAGACACACAATGGGTCAAACAGATACAAGCTTTAACCGATCCACGCAGGGTTTGTAGGTGGCGATTTGGACTCAAGAAAAGGCGATGTTTCAAGAATCACTCTCTCAAATCTGCTAAATTGTGGTGACAATCCTAGAAACAGTTGATAGAGGCGTTTCAAACGATTTTCAATGTAAAAAAAACCAGCAGCACAAATGTCAACTCCTTTTCCCTTCGCTCAGTCTCGTTCTGGGGAGAATGCAGCACATTAAACACCATGACAGCACATCTGCCCTATCGAAGGAGTGTAAAGTACATGTTTTGGAAATAGGTTCTGTTGGTCAAACAGTGTATTAAAGTGCTTTCCTGAGTTGTTGTACCTACAAAATCAAAAGACAAAAAAAGCAAGTCTAAACTATGGACAGTTTGTTTCTAATGAGCAGAGATCTATTTTAGTAGTCCACTGAAGGTTTAGTTGTGCGCTTCAAACTCTGTGATATCATGTCGTGCAGTGTTTTTTAATCCAACATAAAAATGTCCACCGGAGCCATAGTGGTTAGTCGATGCGTATTGCAAAAAGATTGTTAAATGAGTTTTTTTTTTCCTTTCTTTTTTTTGCTGTTAACCATGTACAGGGAAAAAAAGTTAAGTCTTTCTAGATCATGTACAAAAATGAGAAAAAATGAAGCGACTGAATCTTCAGCATGCTCCTCATTTAAACTTGTGTTATGTAAATTGTGCCATGTTATTAAAAAATGTGTACTAACCTTGTCTGTGGAGCTTTTATTCCTCTGCCTACATCCTCACCTACTGAGCTGAGTAAACAAGCTATATTTCTTTTTGACACTCGCTTACACAGTTAATGACTTCCCACATTAGACTCCCATGGAGGATAAACTACCTTGGGTAGCACTCTCACTTGCATTAAGTATTTTGTGTGCTGCTGATCGTGTAGTTATAAAGCAGCTCTGAAGAGTTTGTCACTTGATAGAGTCACTTCTAATCATGTTTCGTCATTCGCCTAAGAAGCCACAAGATGAAAAATGTCTCATTTCTCTCATCTCGGCTGCACCAGCAGGTGCCGACTTACTAGAAAATTGCTTGGTAACGGTTAAAACCGTGGAAACATCACGCATCACACTACATCAGCGACTTGGACAAGTGAGGGCTTGTGCTCGGTTCAATAACAGTGCTTTAAACATCAGCAGCCTTCAGTGGTGAATCATGGCACGGCACTTGTGTATTCATCAGAGGATGCAAGAGTTATTGACATTCCCATTACACTGAATAACCACAGCATTCATGCACCCTTCTCTGATTGATGTTTAGCACCGAAGCGCCCAGGTCACGCATCAATCAAACGTTGGCTCGATCCGTCGCTGGTGGGAAATGTGGATTGCCTGTATTTCCTCCTGCCAAGTAAATGCCTCCTGCTCCAGGGACCAACACTAATTTTCCTTTCAGACCTGCATTTATAACGTGCTGTCAGTACAGTGTGTGATAGTTCCTGCTTTAGACCAGGAGAGGGCGCCAAACTGCAAGCTATACAATCAAGTACAACAACGGCCCTCATGGTTGCTGCATGACAAGATGATGATGATACAATCCAACTTTGGTCTGCTACCACCAATTATATTCATTAAAGAAAATTAATCTGCAACAGCTCTGATCATCTTTTATTTAAGGAGAGAGGCTACAGGTGAAAACTACGGGTTTTTCATGCACTGGTCAATTTTGGGCTATTTTTCTTCCATAAGATGTTCTTTTTTCCTACTAGTGGAAAGAAAACAATCAAAATACACATTAATGTGTCTACTCGAGTTTGAATTTCCTATCTGGAAATTTCTCCACAAAGCACATATTTGATTAAAGAGGTCATCATTTGGATATTAAAACAAATAACTCCAGAAAACTTGTAATACAAAAAAAGTGTCTTAATGTAGGTATTCAACTGAGAAGTTTTGTGGTGATACCTATTAGTTAATTTGTTTGCACCCTATTCACCCACAATGTCATATTTTTGTTTTGCTACTCTTACTCTGAGCCGGATTAATCCACTTTAATAGCACTTACATACACCAAACTTACAGGTTTTATTCCTATTTATACTCTGAAGGTTTTAACAAAGGAGATTTGTTTCAGATATAATTCATAGCCTGGTTTATAGAATATTTTATTCCTAAAAACATGGCTGCTGACAGTTAATTTCATATTTAAGGAGTGATACAAAGAGATAACCAAATAACCTCTGAAAAAAACTTTTGAGTTAACAAAACCAAACAAGAATTTTGAGCCTGCTCTGGAAATGTATTTAAATTAGTAGGGATGCATGAGTATTGGATTTTTTTGCCGATATCCGGTATGCCGGTAACCAATACTGATATCAATATATTCACTTTTTTCCCCACATAATGTAAGTGATCATCAAGTCTCATCTGTGGTGGAATTATTATTATACATGCATACTCTTGTTGTGATGGCTCACCAGCAGATGGAGAAATGAAATAAAACACTTTTCAATGTATGTTATATTCATTCATTGTGCAATTTCTTTTTTTTCTTTTTTTTTTTTAAAAAGAAGCATGTTGGCCAATTCCAATGACGTGCCGATATCATCGTGCATCCCTAAAAATTTGTGCATACTTAGTTAGAGACTACGTCAAAACATTTTATAAAACATGTAATACAAACAAATTATTGTTTTTAATGCAAGTAATCAACTGAAGAAGTTTCATTTATCCCCTTCACCTGTAGTGTTTCCCCTTAAAAAATAGTTACAGCTTCTCAAATGATAATATTTTCTGGTTCTTAATCTTCTATGATTATAAACCATCATTTAAGTCATTTGCAGCCTTCACACATTGTCTGGTTTAATTAAGCTTCTTAAAGGATTTACTTCCTCTGATATGATTTCTCTGTTTTATACCATTGTAAAATTAACATTTTCACATATTAATATCTACAGATTATAGACAAAAAACACAGAGGACCCTGTGGAGTTATTATTTTGTAATCCTTTACAGACAAAACAATCCATTAAGGCCCAGACACACCAAACCGACTTCAAAGAACTAGCAGCAACGAGAGCAGATTGTTCTGTTGCCTCTTGTGTCTCAGCTAAAAAGTTGCACATGAACACAAAGTACACAGCTGACGGCCAACCAGCACGTACGTTCTGCGCCTGCGTGAGAGGACATAACACCACGCCAGCAGACAGCCATAGTCTGTAATCGTCATTCAAAAAGGGAAACCATTTGACGCTAGTTAGCCAGTTAGCACATTAGCAACACAATCCCATGTAAAAGGAGCAGAGTATATTTAACGTGCGGCAATAAACAATAACACAAACCATCACGAAACCTTTCTACAAAAAAGCTCAATGACTCAATGGATTCAACATGCTACAGTGGCCAAAAAAAGCTGTTGGGGGAGCCAACAAGGGGCAACAGTGCAGGAAACACCATACCGGCAAGGACAACAGACGCGCACAAACAGCCCAACATTGACTTAAGGTTTTTACCTTGAGCACAATCATCTGCAGAGGTCTCTTCCTCCCCAAACAAACTGACCCGAGGCTCTCGTCCTGGAGGGGCCTCTTACTACAGTGGTTGACACAAAAACAGAGCCAGTGTTTGGTTTGTCTGTTCTGGGCTATTGCGGTGCAACATGATGGGCTCTGTGGACATGGACCCGCTCCCTATGTAGATATAAACGGCTCATCCTAAAGTAATAAAAACACAACAATTCTTATTTGTAGGTGACTATAAACCAAAGAAAACATGTATTATATTCAGTTTCTGCACATATAGCCCTCTAAATCTTAAACACTGGACCTTTACTAGAGAAAAAAAATACAGGTACATTAAATTGATAATGATTATAATGATTAGTTGCAATCCTAATTTTCATTTGCTTATGTCCTACCAACAGTTTAAAAACAAAAGATATTCAGTTTACTATCATAGACAATAAAATCAGGAAGTAAATCTACACATAAGAAGCTGGAACCAGTAACTTTTTGCTTGAAAAAATGATTCAAGACATTTAAGTGATAACTGTTGCAGATTACTTTTCTGTCAGTCAACTACTTGATGAATCAACTTATCATTTCAGCTCTCATCTCACCGCCTGAGTAAAGACCAACTCCTAACTGGTCAGCAGTTCAGAGACCATCTACATGCAGGTATAGAGTTTACCTTAGTCATGAGATCCACGTCCAAACTCTACATCACAATTATTGTGTTATTATTCAGCCCGAGCTGCCGGCTGCTTCTATCAGCTATTCCTGGAACGGCCTAATCTAAGCACCGACCAACAAAATCCTAAACTGTCTGCGTAAACTGCTTTTGGATGTTGCTACAAATCCTTCCTCCGCTGCAAAGAACCTGGCTTTTCAGCCTCCACTGCAGGTTTAATGGATCTAAGCTTCTTCCCTCGATACGCCTCGTCTGCCACATCCTGCCGGGGCACAGACAGCGCCGGGCTGGGGCGATGCTCAAATGGACAAACATTAAGAAACGGCTGTGAGTGAGAAACCACATGAGAAAAATACAGAAGCCAACTACTAACAGATTTAAATAACAACTGGAAAATCCAACAATTCTCATTATTCTGGGGAAAAGGTGCATAAACTGAGCATCCAGTCAGTGTATTCATACCAATTCCATTTTCCCCAAAGCTACGCATTCAGCCAGAGTGGTTATAATTACCCTAAACTGCAACCAGATTGACTTGTTATCAGGAATCTGCCTGAAAGCGATAGAGAAGCATCCGTCTGCAAAGAGAGACACAATCCAGTGTGATCCTGATAGACAGAGGCTTCTGATTAATGAGGTCTGACAGCGGGGTGTCATATGGGGGGTGTGGTGCAAATGGGATCCTCTGAATGCAACTTCTTTATCAAACAACACGCTGACAACTGACAACAAACAGAGAGGACTGATGAGACAATACACAATAAGACCAGTCAGCTACTCTGGTGCACAGATCAGTAAGTGATGGATGTCTCACTCTGTGGATTACAGAAGTTTCATGCAGTAAAATCCTGACACTGTTTCAACTACAAACTCTCAATTAACTTGTTAAACCCGTCAAATAAACAGCTAATAATCATTTATGAGCTATTAAACTGCAGATTACTTTCTTGATTAATCAACTGATCCATCAGTGTAACCTTCGGCAATTGGATACAGGAGTTATTTCATCAGGATGCCAACGTTTTTGGATGTTTGAGAAAAGTTAGCCCATAAAGTCTTTGTCTTAAAAATGGCATTAATGGCATAACAGGATTGTGCACAGTAATATCAGATGGGAATGTTATGAGTTTTCAAAGACTGAAACAAATTTTACATTGAACAATCAGGACCACTTCAAATATTTGCAGCTATGGGATTTTATGACAGAGAAATAAAGCATACTGTAAATCTGGATGAAAATTGAATCATAAAAACCAAAACTGGAGTTTAAAAATCGAAGAAATATAAAATAATACCTGCACTATATCAACGTCTATAAGGGAGAAGAGGAGATATGACACTAAATGTAAAGCTGAAATGGGAAAAAGAACTAGGTGTGAATATTACAGAAGATGAATGGTTGCAAATTTAAAGAACACGACAGTCTACAACATTCTCTCCTGTATGTCAGGATGCTGCTTGTTGACTAAAGCTCGGCATTCAACTCCATCAGTCCAAACAAACTGATCAACAAACTGCAAACCCTCGATCTGGGAGCCCTACTCTGTCAGTGGATTAAAGACTTTCTTACCAACAGAACCCAGAAAGTCAGGATTGGCCAACCCCATCCCCTCCACCATCATTCTTAACACCGGCGTCCCCCAAGGCTGCGTCCTCGGTCGTCCTCTACTCACTTTTTTTCCTGCACTCCCTCCCACAATACCAACTGCCTTATACTGTAAAAATATAATTGTGAATGTGTGTCTATGTGATCAAGAGAATGATGCGATGAGCGAGTGTGTGTTGGTCAATGTGTGAGCGGGTGTTGGTGTATGAGTAAACATGTATGCTGCTAACTGGATTGCTCATTGCAACAAAATTAAGTTGTATAATATACAATGACAATGAGACAAAATGACAAGAGACAGGGCAATCTGGGGCTTTTTATTTATTTATTTACACTTTTTTTGTTTCTGTTTTGTTTTCTTTTTTTCCCATCCTTTTGTAATATTTCGTAAAAAACAATAAAAACAAAGTGTTAGAAAAACGGTTTTAGTATTTTTGATGGTTTTAGAGAGCTCCTGGCGAGACTCAACAATTTTTAGTCACATCATTTATTTTTAGATAATTAAGATACTATGCAGTTACATATCAACGTAATAATAAAAATGTGACATGAAAGACTGTTCAATAGCTTAATCGCTAAAAAAAACAACTTTGTAGTTTATGTTTTATCTGATTATTTTAAACTAGGGTTTGAAATCACCACAGGATCCATGATAGTCACGATACATTATTGTGATTTAAAATATGTTGTGATATGCTGAGTATTGCAATAAAATCTATTGCGATATATTGCGATTTATTAACTTTTTTTCAACTGTAAATTATGTCCCCAAAGAAAACTTTGTCAACATCTGTTACATCGAATAAGATACATTTTTCAGTCTGTTCACCTCACTTCAGCCATTTTTTGCAGCAGACTTTAAAAGCAATTGATTATATTATTCTAGTAGGCTTCCTTAAGTTTTATTTGTATTTGTAACATTCATAATTTATATAATAAAAAATCAATACTTAATTTGCTTCACCATTATCTGTAAAACAGATACCTGTGTGAGTAAGACCACCGCACATACAGCATTGTCTGGTTCCAGTTCTGACTGTTACAGCGGAATTTATATATCACTAATGCAAAAAATATTACAAATTTATTTTGGGGTACATGTTTTTCTGTCCCTATTTTTTATGTTAAAAATGGCTGCAGCTGATGGAAACCAAAGGCCAAGAAGTGACTGCCTATTTTTGAAAACAGTTTCCAATGGCAACTTAGCAACCATTACTGTTGAGCCCTGCTTGGGGCTGTTTTAAGATGCCATTTAATGTCCATGTGAAAGCTTAGATTAAAGGTTTTTCATACATTTGTATGTTTACAGGGCTTAATTACTTTAAAACAGTTCAGTTATTTTTTTATAGTGTAGATTTCTTTGTCTGCCACAAAAGGGGAAATAAATAACAACAAAAACAAAATGAACAACAATATAAAAACATCAGTACGGGTCTCGACTATCAGCCAAATTGTTATTTTACACATTGTTATCAGTCAAGAATTTCAAAATCGGTGTGCCCGTATTACAAATTGTATTCATAACTTCTATTTCTAAAAGTGTGGCGTACTGTATCTCAATTCATCTGTCTTGTTTTTTTGTCATTACTGCCTTTCTTGGTGAGGATACTTTAAATGTTATTTAGGCTTTTTTGGTTCAATAAAGGTTAGATAAACAGAATAAAAACATTTTATTTGGTTGAAATAAATGTACGAAAATCATGAAAAATATTAAATACATTCGTCCAGAGCCTATGGTAACATCTACCCACTACTTGTTCTTTCCAACGAACAGTCCAAAAACCTAAAATATTTGATTTGCAATCATAGAGGCTAAGAAAACCAACAAATAATACAATTTAAAAAGCTGTGAGCTGTTTTTTTTTTTTTTTGCTATTCACACTTATTTACCTAAATAATTCATCTTTAATCAGCCTTGTTGCAGATTGATTGTGAGTCGAATAAATCATTTCAGGTTTACTGTTCTATTAAAAGTGTTGCTACAGTAAGGTTTACTTGTCAGCCAACCTGTGTTTTGAGCTAAATAAAATGTGTTGTGTTAAAAACAATAATCGACTTCTACGTTGTGAAAAACAACACTTCCTTAATAGCTTGAGGGGTATCCCTGTGACGATGAGTGAATATTATGTTGCTTTTAATAAGTCTACCATGATGCTGTTAATAAACATTAAAATCTGAAAACCTCCACAGTGAGAAACCTAATTTATTTACTCTGACACCTGTTCCCTCATCACCATGTCCCTCTGGTCATGTAATTAGCTGTCTGAACACAAGGTGGCATCAGTGTACACTCCTACACTGTAAGGTGAGACAAAAGAAGCAACAGAGGGAGTTTCAGTGGATGGATGCTGTACAGCAGGTAGTACACAGCGGCCCTGTCATCTCATTTGACCTGAGAAAGGAGAACCAGTTAGGCAGGTTGACTTCCTCTCTGACCAGCGTCATATGCCTGGTATTCACCTGGACTGAAGGGAACACACACATGCTGTCAAACCAGAAGAACAACATGGCGTGCTAGACTCGACACTCCTTTGGTGTCTTGTTCTTGTGTTTGAGCTCAGCTGAGAGGCAAATAAAGCCAAGGGCCTCGCTTGTCAGCTGTCTGAATGCTGAAGTCTGGAATTCATCCCAACACAGAGTCATCTGTCTCATAATAACTGGTGGCACACCTCTCTCTGCCTCTGAGCTCACATGATATCGGCAAACAAGAACGCCTCTGCGCTACTGTAAACAAAACCTGTCTCTGGGAAATGACATGTCTGTGGGTTATGCAAAACACGGCGGATCATATGCCATATTAGGAATAAAACTACCTGGGAAACACCTACAGAGATTCACTGTCTCTTACACATCCTCCATCACCTTAATCGTATGCAGTACGATGCATTCTGGCTCAAGCTAATACACCATCCTTTTCCCCGAGAAAAAAAGCAATTATGTGGGAATGCTCATAGTCGTTTCTCCCTGCTGACAACACTTCTAATCACATCCAAACAAACACACACAGCTCCTAAAAATACTTTCCTGTTTATAAATGGGAAGGCATCCCATTCTCGGTGGTAAAATTCCCCTGATGTTTCCACCCTCCTGAGAAAAAGCCTATAAACACAAGTCTACCAGTGCCGCTGCCGGTTCCTCTACTGGGATTAAGCTGATGCTCTCAGGCCTCTCAAACAGAGTTCACTCATTCATCATTAGTTGAATCATCTACTGTTAAATTCTGGAAAGGAGGAGATCAAAAGAGCAAGAGCTGGCCTCAGATATGAAACGCTGTGTTACAGTGGATTCAGCCCTCCACTGAACCCAGGAAAATTAGCATAATGCTTTATGCCGCCAATAATCTTTCACACTGACTGCTCACTGTGGTCAGGATGAGACAAGCTGCTCTGTTAGAGCCCCTTTCTGACGGCAAGACATCATATTTGCTTTAACTACTATGTAAACGTATTCTTGACACCAGGTTCAAACCGACTGTAGCTGTACGCCTCTTTCCAAAATACAGATGTTTCACTGACTCTAATGGATTCCTTTGATCCTCCCAGAATCACTGTTGATATTGTATATGTGCTTCACGCCCCCTGAATGACTTGCTGCACATATGGAAAACCAGAATATCTGAAGATGTCACGACCCACGCTGTAGTAAGAGGCTGGAATATATTACAGAATCTGTGTGTCAACATACTCAAATACATACAGCCGATGGCAAAAAACACTTTCTGTAGGAAACAGGAATGTTTTCAAAGCTATGACCTTCAAAAGACAAGCACATAGCTACAACATGAGAAAAGAATGCAGAGGATAACTGTTGTTTATCTCCACTGATATAAGGCCTTACTGTTCAACAGCACTCTGGAGTCCTTCAGACATGTTGCGTTTTACTACTTGTTATGTATTCTTGCCTCATAAACAAGATAGTCAAGGTTCATCACGCTGACCCAGATTTCATCTAACTAACCATGAAAACAACTTAATCCTGTAGGTTCCATTTTATTCCATTTTCACTAGGCAGTTTGGGATGACCTTCACACACCCGACTGCAGCCGAGCCTCATTAGCCGTGAGATTCAGACAGATGAACTTTAATTATCACAGTTGTTCTTCCTGCACCAGAACATTTCCGTCAGCCAACTCACGTGGAACGCGTTATTATGTGAATGCAGAGTATGTACAGAGTTGATATTTGGTGTCTAAGCTCCTGACCTTCACGTTTCCCAGAAGCATACAGCACCAAGCCCAGAGTGAAGGAAAAAAGTCCTAGAAGGCTCACTCAAAAGGATCCAGCTATTATTCATAGGTGGAAAGAGTACTGGAATATTGTACTCAAGTAAAAGTACTTGTGTAAAAGATGTACTTCAATAAAAGTAAAAAGTAGGTCAGTTAAAATGCACTCAGTGTGACATTTTTAAAAGGCAAGGGCAGTATTATGTGATACATGATTCTGCTGTTAAATTAAAAATCTTTAGGCTACAAAATAAATGTATACGCTAGTGGAACAACATCAGCAACATGAACCCTTATGTCCAAAACAACAATGAATTTCATTTATGGCACCTTACAGCCTTTGGATTCAACTGATAATCAATAACAAATAGTCTATACAGTCACCTACATCAGTGAAGCTTCACTAGAGTTAACATGAAAAGACACAGAGCTCAACATATTAAACAAAAAAGACCAATAATAAATAAAAAGTCTATAAACACTGCAGCGTGGGTGCAACAAGTAATATTAGGCCACATATATTAAATAACCTGGCACTTGTTATAGAATCAACAGCAGGATTAAACATCACCAAGGCAACAACACAGAGCTAAACAATATAAACTGCACAGTGGCTGCAGACACTAACACACATATCACAGCAAAGGAGAGGTTGCATACTTAAACACACTGCATAGCACGCACACATACACACACAAACACAGTGTGTTGTTTCAGGCAAGTCTCGTGCCACACAAAATCCCCAACAATAACTGCATGTTCACTCTGAAAGCAGATTATAACCAGTCCACTCAGCCTCCCTGTTCCACTATAACCAGTACACTCAGCCTCCCTGTCCCACTATAACCAGTCCACTCAGCCTCCCTGTTCCACTATAACCAGTACACTCAGCCTCTGTCCCACTGTAACCAGTCCCACCAGCCTCCATCCCACTACAATCAGTCAACTCAGCCTCCCTGTTCCACTATAACCAGTCCACTCAGCCTCCCTGTCCCACTATAACCAGTCCACTCAGCCTCCCTGTTCCACTATAACCAGTACACTCAGCCTCCCTGTTCCACTATAACCAGTCCACTCAACCTCCCTGTCCCACTATAACCAGTACACTCAGCCTCTGTCCCACTGTAACCAGTCCCACCAGCCTCCATCCCACTACAATCAGTCAACTCAGCCTCCCTGTTCCACTATAACCAGTCCACTCAGTCTCTCTGTCCCACTATAACCAGTCCACTCAGCCTCTCTGTCCCACTATAACCAGTCCATTTAGCCTCCCTGTCCTACTATAACCAGTCCACTTAGTCTCTCTCCCAACTATAACCCCACTCAGCCTCTCTGCCCCACTAAAACCAGTCCTCTCAGCCTCCTTATAGACCTTTTTGTTGCTACTCTGTTGCTAGGGCAACAGCTTTGGCCCCTGTTAACTTCCTGTCAGCCTCTGCATTAACAAACATCCCAACAGGAAATACAAAGGGACCCATGTAGAATGTTTATGTTGTAAAGTCTGAAAAGGTCCATACATTCCTTCCCAACATTAAATGTTGTGTGCACCTGTCCACCGGCCTGAAACAAAGACACAACACGCGTTCCTCCTGCAGGTTGCCCTTTACCTGTAAACCTCACTAATTGGTGCACCTCCCCTTTTTACTAGGCGCCATCTGCCACAATAAAATTAACTTACAGATTTTGGAAAAGTAGTTACAACTACAGCAGTCATGTTTATATCCACACAGCTAAAAATAAATGACCCCAGACAGCTAGCAGGCAGCATAAGCTAACATAGCAGCATAAACTGGCAGACAGCAATTAAACACTTCCAGCAGCGATAATGCTAACACACAAGCACTGACAAAACAGCCGAGACACTGACAGCAAACACTTACCAATTTGAGGTGAAATGGAGACCCCTGAATCCCGACAGGATTGGTCCTGTGGCTCCATCAGGTTACACGAACTACGCCCCCAGTGGTTAGCTCAAGAAAATGCATCTCTTTATGAATAAATAAAAACGCCAACACGAAAATGGCGGCAAAGTGATAATTTGCGTGTTTTTCGCCTTCCAGATTTGCGAGAAAACGCTCATGGAGCAGTACAGATACAAAAACAGGTCCAGTAATGCATGGCGATATAAGTGGGGAGGTTAACTTAGGTGCCTGGTGTGTATGTTAGCTAGCACGGCTTGCACGGTGTTAGCAAGCTACCAACTTTAGCTAGCCCGACAAACCGTCGAACTTTTCACTTGGGAGATATGTTTTAATAGAGCTGTGTCACATTCATAACTCTGTGGTCGTTTTAATAAACGTCCTGTGGCACAGTGTCTGTCCGAAGTCTGCCGCAAAGATAATTTCTTCCGAGGTAAGTTACTCGACACAAACTCCGAACCGTCAAAATACTAACGGCGAGGTTCCGCAAACAGGTCGGAGATCACGGACTTCCGGTTGACGTGATACGTCATCCGTACGCTGAGCGGCACCCTATTATAAGAATAATATTAAAAGAATAAATAAATAAATTGAAAAGAAAAAAGTGATAAGAATGATATTGATTGCAGTAAATAAACAACTGAATAAACAAATGTTTACTTAAAGCCTTTCATATTTTTTAATATTGTTTAAATGACACCCCTATTTATAAAGTTATTTTGCCCTTTTCTTTTATCACATCCATGTTTTCTTGTCAAATTGTATAACTATATTTGTTTAGGATAATTATATAGATTAAACATAATACACAAAAAAAAAACATACCACTCATAACAGATGTGTTAGCGATAGGACCTTTGTATGGTAGTTCGCTAATACTAGCCTGAATTATTTCCACGATTATTCCATGAAAGTCCACAAATTTCTAT
Organism: Epinephelus moara; assembly: GCF_006386435.1. Taxonomy (NCBI): domain Eukaryota; kingdom Metazoa; phylum Chordata; class Actinopteri; order Perciformes; family Serranidae; genus Epinephelus; species Epinephelus moara. Next base: position 23,783,496 of record NC_065508.1, on the reverse strand, counting down.
GAGATAAAAAAAGTATCTTTGCTTTTAAGAAGAAGAACACATACTTTATTGATCCCCATGGGCCAATTCAATATTTTCTCTCTGTTGTCATGTACACACACATGCAGAAACAGGACCTATGCATGCATTCAATGGAGATATGTCAGAGCAAGGGGGCTGCCCGTAGACAGGTGCCACGAGCAGTTGGGGATTTGGTGCCTTGCTCAGTGCTCAAGAGGCAAACTAGCACTTCTCCGGCCATATTTGGTCCAGATGGGGACTTGAATCAATGACCCTCTGGTTCCAAACTTACGTCCCTATGGACTAAGATAGTCATTGACCACATAAAAAAGCTGCCTGACTGCATCACTGCAGTTCTGCTAGTCATGATACATGGGGTTCACTTTTCCTGTGAATCCTGTGTCTCCATCCAAAACCGCAAACTCTGTCTTGTTCAAATTCCATTTTCTTGTCTTTCCTTGTCATCAAATGCTGAAGCATGGACATACAAACAAAACATGTCTGCAGATATATAGAGATAAATCACAGAGTGAGACTTTAATGCCGAGGTTTGGTCGGGCTTTTATTCAAGGACTTCTGTCCGGTGAAGTGTACCTGAGAGGACGTGCGTCGTAAACTGCTGTAGGACAAGATCATTTTTAGGATGAGCAACATAAATCTTTTATGAGGATCCACTGGAGGTCCCTTAAAAACTCAGTGACTCTCAGACGCAAATTTATCATTGACACAGTCAGTGGTGTGGCACCAAATTCTGGTCCTTATTCATAAACAGTCTCGGTGCCCCCGTCTTGATCCACGCTTACACACCTTTTAATTATTATTATTATTATTATTATTTATAATTGAGCCAGCAAATGTACCCAAGCGTGAAGGACTAAACCATTTTGTGCCTTTTGTCAAGGTTGAGAGGGGCCTCAGTGAGCCTCCATTATATTTTACTACAGTGGTTCCCAGCTGTGGGGTCCAGATTTCTCCTTAGTCATTAGTTCAAGGTCCACACAGTTTAATATATTCAGCATCACACTTGTGTTTGGCCATGTTGTCAAGCTAGTTTGCTGTCTCTGTCAAGTAGCTGTCCGTTGAGCCCGATCCCACTCCAAAGTCGTCGAAATCTGGGGCTCGGGCAGTGACTTGCTGCGTCAGAAACCAATGAAAAAAGGCATCCTTTAACATCGGTATGATAGATGGCATCAGGAGGTAACGCGATGGGACAAGGATGAAAGTTAAGGCGGCAAAAGTCCAACTGGGACAGGCGGGAGAGGGGGTGTATGGGTCCAACAAACGTAAATTTCCTGTGAAAACGGAAGTGTATTTCGAAAGAAGACAATGCATGTGTCCCAGAACATCAACAACCAGCACACCCAGGGTACCTTTCACGTCGTGTGTGGACGTGGAAAGTCCATGACCAAATGTCAATATGTGACGAGGTTGGAGTGAGAATGTGTTGGTTCGTTAGTCACTCACTTTACAGCAGAAAACGGCACTTCAAAATAAAAGCTCTGTGCCTTGTGGCCAAACAATCCCACTTTTGCTCCCACTGTGACGCCCCTGGACACAGTACACAGGGTGTGGACAAATTAACAGGAATGTTAGTCTGACCAGCAATTAATAAATTGTGACACTTATAATATTTAATGTTTTAATTAAACATAATTTCCATATAGTTTGTAGTGCCGTATTGGACTACATTGTAAGGTGTTCCTGTTATTTCATACACCCCCTGTATTCTACATGCCTAACCTTATCACTATAGTCAAGCAACACTGTTTGTGAAACGTCCGAGGTCTTTACAGGAAAGGAAATGGGAAAATGTCATGATTAAATCTATTATATTACCTCTACAAGGCTGAATTTCTCTTCAGTAACAACTCGGCTTGCTCGGATTCCTGCCCATACAAATCCATATCTGTGATTTCTATGGGAATTGCAATTGCAATCTCTGAAGAATATATCTGTTTGCTTTGATAGTTACATTGTTTGAAGGACGACACATTTATCTATGTTTGATGAAATAACATGATGAATGCAGAGTGAGGATTGTGGGAGTAAGGGTAAGTCGAAGAGAAATTTTTAAGAAGATTTTAACATCTTAACCGAACTCTGCACGTGATGCCACCCACTCTTATGATTCCATCCATTCACTTTTATGGGGGATAAATTCCTAAAAAGTCATTATTTGTCCCCAGTGGGAGACATGACACTGAGGCCTTACTTCAAACACCATATGCAGTCAATATGTGCTGTTTAAAGGACATCCTGGGCTTTCTAATGATGTAACACAGGTGGGTGTGACCAACAAACACATCCTCTGTGTTTTCAAAATGGGGGAAATCACAGCAAACATGATTTATAGTAGTCTGGGAGGAAAGTGATCCAGTTTATCAAGATATAGTGTATATATAAGATATAGGGTACTTTTTTTTTGTGTTTCCACTGTGAAAAGTTGTGGATGGTACCAATGGAACCGTTCTGTACCGTCCCCATTTTTGGTCCCCCCTCTGTTGGGGTACCTAGCACACAGATCTGGTACTAAAAGGTGGAGCTGTGAACACTACAGTCTGTTGATTGGTCAATAGAGGACGGTCATTCTGCTCAGGGCTAAGTTGTGGCTGGTTTTGAGGCTCATGTAACCACTGTTCATAGTGTGGAGAGTTTTAGTGGTACTCTAACCATAAAATGGAAGGATGTTTTGCTGCCTCTTGGAGCAGTGAGTGACAACAACCCTGCCCACATTTAAGGGTACTGTTTTCAGTGGAAACGCTAGGGTCTAGGTACCATGTCTGAAGGGTTACTTTTGGTTCCAAAGGTACTATGCCGAAATTGTTTGGTGGAAACTGGGCTTTAGGGTTACCAATTAACCTGCATGACTTTGGAATGTGGGAGGAAGCCGGAGTACCCGGAGAAAACACATGCTGACACAGGAAAGACATGCAAGCTCCAATGCTAACCACTGCAACACTGTGCATGTTAAATAAATAAAATAAATAAAAATCTGAAAACCTTTTTTTCTTCCTGGTCTCAGGTGTGTAATACCTGGTGAGAATGAAAGATACTTAAACACCGAAAATTATTTCAGTGATGTCCTTGATGAGCTGAACATTTTGATGTTTGAATGAAGTTTCCATGTTGAACAGTGTTTTAGTAGAAACTGGGAACATAAATGGGATTTCTGTTGCCAAGCAATTCTACCCCATCCAAATCCCATCCAGAACCACAGTCTCATTTAACACCTGTGACAGCTGGAGTGCTGCACGGAGGGGAGGTTTCAGTCTGTGAAGGTGGCCTGAGCTACGTGTCCAGCATGAAGAAAAGACACTGTCTAATTGCTGAGCTGGAAATAGCCTGAAATGGGGGGGGGGGGGGGGGGGTGCTCTGCTTGTGCAGAGGGGAAACGGGATTGCCCCGTCCTGTTAAATCACCACCCTGACCTTTGCCCTCACCGTGGCCACTCAGGGTGATGCTCCTGCACATGGATACACACACTATGTATGAGCACATACATGAACTCATGCTGAGGGACACACATTCGATACATCACTGACATCACTGCGGTGATAATAGAGATGACCCCAATCATCAGAGGGAGGAAAAAGGGAAACTGAGCCCCATTCCCTTGCCAAGGCTACGTTTTATTGCCTGCCTCCATTGTGCCCTCCTGATGACATGGCATTGGAGGATGATCGCCTATAATAGAGTCCGGCCGAGGTGCAGATTAAAAGTACAAATCACATTGTAAACGACTGAGCTGAGCTGCACTGTGTCACCTCCATCTTGGTCTGCTGGGGTTTAAACCACAGTGCTCCCCTGGTTCCAATCTCTCATCATGACTCAAGGAAGATAACAGCACAATGTTGGGACAAAAGATCAAAGGAAGTGTGTGTGTGTGTGACGCCACAGTCCACCAGAGAGAGGATATTAAACCAGGTGTCCTGCCTCTGAGCCTCCCTGTATCCTCTCCTCTCGTCTCTTCTCCTGCTGCATATGGAAGCAAGTCGAGGAGCAGCTCTGATGACATTAATTTCCCCCACACGCTGGGTGTCTCCTGTGGTAAGGAGCTAAGTGCTGCTCTCTCTTTCGCTCATGCTACACGCAACGTTTCCATCAGTGAATAAAATGTCACATCTGCTGATGAGCGTCACCTCACTGAGCCATGAAGCTCACCAGGCAAAGTCCCACCAGAGAGAGGGAGATCTTGATATAACATGATGTTCTCAGACTGAATATAATCTCAGCATGCATCCACCGCTGCTCCTCCACGTTTCCCTGGAGCACATGGGGGGAAGGTCATCCTTCAAAAGTCACATATTAGTCACAGAAATGTGAGCAGCGTGGGGTCGGCATGGTGACCCAAAACGATGCTGAGCTGCAGCGGGCGTAGACATCGGCCCTTAACAGATGACTCCATATAGACCTAAGGGGGAAGACGGAAGAGGTGGGGAGGGCTGTCGGATGCTGTATCAGAGCTCTCCTCCTCCTCCTACTTCCAGACTTGGAGATGAGGAAGACTGACAAATGAGTGCAAAGCAGCTGGGTAAGCCTCCTGAGAAATCTGGGCTGTCTGCAGGCGTAGCAGACGGAGTGGGATGATTGGCTCAGGTCTGGACTCGGCTCCCTCTCCGCAGAGTATCCTCCCCAGCCACGACGCGCAGGTTGTTCAAGGCGACATACGGTTGAGTGCCGTGAGTGTTTGCATGGTGACACATTGATGTTGTGCCTCCTCCTCCAATTCCCTTTCATTTCACATGGCACAATGACTGTGCATTTAAAGTTCAGACTGTCAGCTTTGATTTAACAGTAGTCTCAGACAGACTGGTTGTGTTGCTAAAACGAGCACATCATTTATTTACTTACTTACACACCCACATGAGTGATATTATTATTATGATCATTAAAGGGTAGCTTCAATGTTTTACAACATGGGCCCTATTTTCAAATGTTTTTGTGTCTAAGTGCCTAATTGGAAGAGGAATTTTTTTAACTTGTACAATGCTGTGTAACAGGGCTGCAGTCAGATGCCACAAAACAAGCTGCAATGTAAACACTTGGGGCAATTATGCACCATCAATTTATATTAACTAAAAGTGCTTGTTTTTGTCACTGACAGGCTCAGATCATTATTATAAGTATCTGACAACATTACGGAAAGGATCCCTACAGAGATAGGCTTTTTGTCAAAGCAGAAACAACCCCGAAATTGCTATCACCAAACCCACCAGACTCCATTTAGAAAAACAGTAATTTAATCATTGTAAAACACACTTCATTTAAAGTTAACAGAAACAGAATAAAACTCACAAAAGCCGTCTTTGTTAATTTTTCCACTGTTCCAACAATCACTAACTCTGGTTTAGTTGAAATAAACTCTTAATTCACCCAGTCCGATGTGAAAGTATTCTGTCTCTGCACACGCTAAAATTATTGTTTATTTAAATGGAGTCTGGTGGGTTTGGCGATAGTGATTTTGGAGGGGTTTCTAGGAAACAAAAACAATCTTACTCTTTAACAAAAAGAGGACTCTGTTGGGATTTTTCCATCATGTTGTCAGACACTTAGAATAATAAGACATTCTCACTCCAGCCTCGTCACGTATCGCCGTTTGGTCATGGACTGTTCATGTCCAGCTATGACATGAACGATACCCAGGGTGCATTGGTTGTCGACATTCTGGGACACCGTGTCAAGTTCTGCCTGTTACATGCATTGTCTTCTTTCAAAATGCACTTCCGTATTCACAGGAAATTTACGTTTACATACAGTCTCTTTCAAAATAAATGTACTACGTCGGTACAACACTGCGAAATGACGTTTTTTTCTCCAACAACTAACACGTGATTAGGTTCAGAAAAAAGAACACTTTTTGTCACTGACAGGCTCACATTGTTCTTCTACGTGTCTGTCAACATTATGGAAAGGATTCCAACAGAGATAGAAAATCATTTTAGTTAAAGCTGAAACAGCCCCGAAATCGCTATCACCAAACCCACCAAACTCCATTTAAATAAACAGTAATTTTTGCATGTTTACAGCCAACATATTTTCCCATCTAACTGGATGAATTAAGGGTTTATTTCAACCTAACCAGAGTTGGTGATTGTTGGGGCAGTGAGAAGACAAATCAAGTTGTTTATTTTGTTTCTGACTTAGAATGAAGTGTGTTTTCACAATAATAAAATTACCGTTTATTTAAATGGAGTCTGGTAGAATTGACGATGGTGATTGCAGAGCTTTTTCTGGTTAAAGAAAAAGGTTTATCTCTGTTAGGATCTTTTCCATAATGTTGTCAGACACTTAAAAATATAATGTGAGCCTGTCAGTGGCAAAAACAAGCACTTTAAGTGGACATAAATTAAAGGTGCATAAATGCCCCGAGTGGTTACATTGCAGCCTGTTTTCTGACGCACTTTCACTCAATATTGGACCAATTTCAAAAGTTGTTGTTAGCATTAGTCCCTTAACCACAAAAACATAGGTAAATATGGGCCGGGTTGAAAAATACTGAAGTTACCCTTTAAAGAATAACAGAAACTGAACTGAAAACACAAGAGTCCTGACAGTACAGTCTGTATCCATGTGAATACTACTGCGACTGAAACAAGAGGGACCGTGTCCAAAAATGGCTGTAACTCCTCAGTCAATTATCGGATGTAGCTGTAAAAGCTTATATTCACATCATAATCTGTGTCATTTTACATCCAAAGTGCTGAGAGCGCCGAGCCAAAATGTTAATGTACTGCTGTGCCAACGGAGCCGATGGAGCTCGCTCTTCATGCATATGCATACTCCTCCATCCTACCCAGAATTCCCCCTGCTACCCTCTCCCAACCTGACTGAGGTTTCTAAAAACGGCAGGAAGCTTAACGTCTGTGACAGCAGACGTCACGCCGGAGGAGAGCGACTTTGATGAGACCCGTGCTTTTAGAGGCCCTCTTTTGTTAGCAGGGAGCGAATCACGCTTTACAAGATAAATCATCCCGCTAGCAGCCAGCTTAGACTGTGTACAACCAGATAAGGTTGCCAAGGAAACCCTCCTGGAGAACCAATGAGCTTTTTTTTTTGCCATACCAACCTCCTTGATCTGTGCAAACAATTAATACCTTACCCAGGCAGAAGGGAGGGAGCCGGGGAAGTGAGAGGCAGGCACAAATCCCCAGGTGCTTAGCACAACACCACTCTCTCCCTTCAGCTGTGTGAATGAGGACATGAGGTAAAAAAAAAAAAAAATGTCACAAATGGATATTGGGCTGGAAGACACTGAGGGATGATGTATGACTCATTGTACATTAATTCAATGAGAACAGCCTTTAGTCCATAAATCTAATCTGCACGTGTTCGGTGGCACACATCACGAATGTCCTTTTAATGAGTGTTTTGAAATGCACGGCCATAAAAGTGTCATTACGCCTCGCCACATCCATTTGTGGGACGGCTTTGATTGTGCAGGTATCACTGCATCTGAACAAACCCGGTGCATAAGAGAACCCCTGATGTGCAGAGCTGCTGGGGGAGTCATTAGGATCCACGAGGGACTAGGACTAGCCATAGATCAATGCTCTGGGGCCCTATCTATTACTGACATCCAATTATCGCAATGGACGTCCGCTTAGCACTGCTACTAAGTGCTTTAATCTTTGTATCGACTACCTGTCAGCAGCCTGCGCTCAGTGGAGCTATTGGCTAATAATCAGCTATCGATCTATCCACACGTCCAGATCACCAGCATGTTGTTGAGTGTATATAAAGTGAGAATAGGGCGACAGTGGTCAGGATAAAACGACACAACAGCAACATGTGCATCCCTCAGTCATTAACAAGGCTTTTCACACCATTCAGCATACTTAATTAGAAAGCTAATTTTGTCTAACTTTGATTAGTGCTGGCCTGCAATGAAAGTAATTACCCACCACATTAACTACGGGGGGAAATTGGCTGTAATTGAAAAAAAGATGTTGACACAAGTGGCCATGATGCTACTGACAATACAGTGCAGCAGGGGAACTGGAACGAGTCGATACAAAGCCTACAGCATGCTGGTAGGCAAGTCAGGTCACACACCTTTGCATGTTTTTACTGTAGCTGCACAGTGAGCACGGTGAGACGGCAGGCAGTGATTGTGCCTGTCCCCTCTTAATTGATTAATTACAGTCATTAAATGGTTAGAAAGTCACCTCACCTGGTGTAAGGGGGCGGAATTCACCGGCTGATTAAAATTAATCACAGTCAGGAAGCTGCGGGAAGCCGAGCCCCCCAGGGACCACGCGCCACTGGAGAGGAGACAAATTGAGATTTTATTCATGCTCAAGTCAACAAGCTGCTGCTGCTGCAGTAAACAAATAAACAAACATGGCTGACGATTCATTCATTTTCCATGACTGCTTATCCTGTTGAGAGGGGGCTTGAGCCTATCCCAGCTGACATTGGGCGAAAAGCGGGGTACACCCTGGACAGGTCGCCACACTATCATATCTGACACATAGAGACAGACAACCATTCACACTCACATTCACACCTACAGACAATTTAGAGTCACCAATCAACCTGCATGTCTTTGGACTGTGGGAGGAAGCTGGAGTATCCAGAGAAAACCCACGTTGACAAGGGGGGGGGGGGACATGCAAACTCCACACAGAAGGGCTCCCACACCCCCAGGGTTTGAACCCCCAACCCCAGGAACCCTCTTGCTGTAAGGCGACAATGCTAACCTGCATCATCTTGCTGCCCTTCAGTAAACAAATAAACAAACATGGCTGACTGTTCTTTTTTTTTTAATTTCATGGACTTTTATTATTCAAAAATACAGCACAAAAATACACACAAAAAGAAAAAAACTGGTTTTCACACAGTGTGCAAACCTCAAAGGAGATCTCCATACAATATTAGTACGTTGATTTCAAAGCTACAGTTAATATTGTTAGTAGTTAATGTTCTGAGCGCAGAGAGGCGACGGCAACAGCACCGTCTCCCCGAGAGCTCTGTACAGTTTGTCAGCAGGTGAAACTAGAATTCTACAGGGGCCCATCCTGACAGCAAACTCCCCTCATGTACAATACACCTGCTCCCACACCCACACACACACGCAGTAGTGTTTAAGAGGAACTGACAGATGCAATTTCTTTGTCTAGGCAGGTCCAGGTTGGTCTCACTTTCCTCTGTGTTAGAAAAAAGGTGCGACATCCAGTCTGCCAGGAAGTGTACAAGCCGAGATGTTGCTACAGCTGTCACCTCCCCTTAGATCCCAGGATTCATACATACACACACACAATGCCGGAAATTTCCAGTCATACCAAGGGAGCGTTCACACTGTACTGACATGACCCGCACCGCCCCTCCTCTTCTGTTTTTTAGATATAGATTCGCCAAGCACAGCACGGCAGAGCATCACATATACATACAAACATCATCTTTATATCATTCAACTGTGTTGTGATTAGATAGGGTTACTGCGACAGGATATTTATACATACAGCCAAAACCATTAGTTATTTTCTTAAAAAAAAGCACATCAATTTACTTAAATAAAGTAAAAAAAAAAAACATGTTTTGGAATACAAAATCAAAGCTGTAAGACTGTGATAAAGGTTTGTTAAAGGGACAGTACACCTCAAAATCGTAATCAAAAAGTATTTTTTCTCTTACCTGTAGTGCTGTTTATCAAGCTAGATTGTTTGGTGTGAGTTGCCGAGTGTTGGAGATATCGGCGAGATGTCACTCGGCTTGTGATGCTCAAAGCGCCAAAAACATACATTTGAAAAGCTCAACAGCAATGTCTTTCCAGAAATCATGACCCGGTTACTCAAGATATTCCACAGACCTTGTTGTGAGCAGTTTCATGTAGGAACTATTTTCTTTCTACACCTACAAACCCCATCACTGCACAGAAGGAAGAGTGCATCTACTCATGGTCCTCCAACACTCAGCAACTCACACCAAAACAATCCAGAGTGATGAGCAGCTCTACAGGTGAGAGGAAAAATACGTATTTTTGAATTCGGGTTGGACTGCCCTTTAAGCTGTGGGGGAATTTGGAAGCGGAGAGTGGGTGTGGGAAATCCTTGACTCGACCTGATGGAGCCAACAGAAAACAATCGATAGGCTCACTGTGTACTGATTATTAAATTGTTTTAGCTGCTGTGGGCTGTGACGGCCGCTCGGGATGCTGCTGTTGCTCAGAGCACAGCACACATTGTCAGATGTGCTACGACACAACTCAACTGGGGCAACAAGGCACAATAGAAGTTATTAGAATCCAGCTGCGAGGGCTGTGCAGAGGTGAACCGAGGGTGTGTGTAAGGCTGCAATAAGGAATAGAATAAGGCGTCGGAGAAAGTATTCATACTGTGTTTCTTGTTAAGAAGCAGACAAGATGAGATGTTGGGCTTCGAAACAGTTTGCAAACTATGGAACAATGGGCATGTTTTAAGAGTAGAAGAACCCAAAAACTGCAGGACTGACTCGAGGCGACTTACACTGACTGACTGACTGACTGAACATTTATATTGCCCAGCACTGACACTGCACAACTTGAACCAAAGGTGGCTGTAAAGTGAAGAGAGCAGTTTCTCATTTGTTCCTGTGTGTGCACGCAGGCACGCTCCACATCCTTCATTAGAAAGTCCAATTAACGCTACAGAGGCCGTGAAAGGTTTCACAGAGAAAAGGTTAATCAAGATATCGGCTCCTCGTAATGCAACTGCAAATAAGGAGGATTACATACGCCGTACATCTGAGCAGGGGTGACTAATACAACGGATGATAAATTAAGACTGTCTGTGTGTGTGTGTGTGTGTGTGTGTGTGTGTGTGTGTGTGGGGAGGCTACATGTTGCGGGGGTTAGGGGCCTGTTGACAGTCAAACACAATCAAAGCCGATTGCTCAGTGAACCTTGCTGTCCAGCTGCCCTCTTCTTCCCCAAATACGCTACCGCCTCTTTTATTGTTTTTTAAGCTCGGTCAAGAGGCAGTAATCCGCCCAATCAAAAGATGTGTTGGCCTGAACCTCCCCCGCACAACCAGCCAATCCTGTCCACGTCAGCCCCCCTGCCCAAACCCAGACTGGACAATTCAAACAGCAAACGCTTCGACGGCAAACGGTTGACCTGAAAAGGCATTTGTCGAGGGATTAATTAAAATGTGTGAATTTTCTTCGAACAAGCCCGTCTTTCAATTTTTCCAAAGGTCAGAAAATCTCATTTAACAATAAATTTATGGAATTAAAAATGTCAGAAAGGGGCAGACTGGCAAACGATCATACTGTTATGTAGGCGCAGAAGACGATAACCAAACTACACATTTCCCAAACTCCCATTCACAAACATACACTTATATCCACACATACAGCTGCAGTTTTATACATACATGCATGCATACAGCTGTACAGCTGGCCAATCAGGGGCCTGGATCTGTTTTGAACATACAGTATCTCTACAGCAAGGGCCATCTATATTAAAAAACAAAAAACAAAACATGCATTCACTTATGTACAATATAATTTGTATATTGACCATTCTGCTTTATATCCACACCAATTCATTTTCAGTGAGAAAGTCCAGGAAGTAAAATTCATAAAAGTTTTTTTTTTTTGTATTTGTATTTGATAAAAAGTTAATGTGCTCTGTTGTGATTCCAGTACAACTTGATTTCTCTTCTCAGCACCACAGCAGAGCCAGGTCTCATCAGAGGAGTAAACTCCCATTTGTAAATAACGAAGAGCTACAAGTCAGGCGAGCCCCACCCAGCTCCTGCTCCATCTTCATTGGCTTGTGTCCTACTCCCTTCCTTCGTTCCCTCCCCTCGTTGCACGGTCCCTTCTCGAGAAGAGGACGAGCTACTAGACGATTGAGCCGTCCCTGTTCTGGGCAGGGATCATGACGGCGACGCCCCCCATACGGCTAATGTTGGGGCCGGCCATCCTGGTAGGAGCGCCGGGCGGGGGCAGGGGGGCGTGGCTCGGAGGCCTGTCGTATTCCTCTGATGAGGGAATCTTGTCATACTGGGGCTTCAGGGCGTAGTCCTGCAGGTTGGAGGGCGACATGGAGCCCAGGGAGGAGCGCTGGCTGCCCACGGTGAAGCTGCGCGCTGTCGAGACACGACTCTTAGGAGGGGGCACGTCCTCTCTGAGAGGAAACAGAGATGGGAGAACGTTCAGACAATAAGACAAAGCAAATTTATTTATTTACAACATTTCAGCAACAGGGCAAAGAGACACATAACAAAAGGACATATAGGTACAATTAAAAACATTAAATGTATTATTAAATCATCATCATTAAAGGTCTGTTCTGCAGGATTGTCAGTTATTGTCTGAAAGGCCCTATGATTTCTGTGATGCCGGAAAAATGGACGAAAGTGCGGAATTTTACAATAAAAACTGCAGTCAGCTGTAAAATGCGGAATATCGTGAAATTTGCCAAAATGCTGTCTCAATTCATGAGCCTTTGAAAACGATGTTGCTATGTTTTGGTGTCATTTACAGGCACTGTTTCCATCCTTTGCTCTTTGTGCTGGTGTTTTATTGAGGGCTGCACTCAGCTCCTCCACACGCAGCGCCAGAGCCGCCGACAGCTGTCACAGAGACTTCACTCTGCTCTGCTTGTGTCTGTCTCCAACTTTAGAGTCTGTAGGTTTGATCATGCATGTGTGAGTGATGGCTAGCTTGACACAGTCTTTTACTCAGCCAAGCTGGATCAAATTATGACCTCCTGTACTTCTTGGGTCGTCCAGAGGCAGCGTCTGATGTTTCTGCATCAAGCCAGCCTCTCACATGTGCGTGGTCAAACCGGCAGCTGCTGCTAAAGTAGGGAGTGTCCCTGAACTCAAACTTGTAAATGCACTGCAACAGCCATGGATACAAATATGACTGTGTCTGCTTTTTAAAATAAGGTGTTAATACAGTGTAAACACCTGTATAGAAAAATGATTAATTGAATTATATTCACAGGAAGCGCCCTGAACTCCTCCAGTTGAAAAAACGCCAACTCAAAGTGGAAAAACGCCTCGTGTCATCTCTTTTTTCCCATTGTCCAATCGCATGATTTGAGAGGCGGGCCTATTGTGGTGATCATGACAACAAGTTTACAGTCTCTAAACAATGGAGGAGAAACTGGTGGTACCAGCTGCTGGATACCCAGAGCTATACGGCCTGACGACAGACAGCAGGTTGTCAAACTGCCCGAGTCATCCTAAAATATAACTGTAAACAGCCATCATCGAGGAGAAGCTCCTGGACCAACTGGTGGTACTCCCCATGATCCACCCTCTTTTTTAGGGTCTCATGTACCCACACAGATCTCCGTTTATCTGCTGACAGCCTCTCACTCTCAACCAGAGCTACAGACAGTACCCTCTGAATAAACATTAAGAACTAGATACTAATTACTGTCACAAAACAAAAATAAATAAATGGTAGATTGATTACATGGGAAGGTTAGAATGAGGAGGGGAGTCAGTGGTTGCCTGGCAACAATAAAAAGGCACAGCAAGCGTTTTTTCCCCCACTAGTGGCATTCAATTAAAAAAAAAAAAAGGCAGTGTGGTGCACCTCAAGAGACTTGGACACAAAACAGACCGAAACAAGTGAAAGATCTGGAAAAACATTTAGTTTCTCTGGAGGGCCCTTTCTATAACAGTGTAGGAAACTGATAACAACAATCTGAGCATGTTTGTGCCACAAACGAGCACTGTTAGTGGAAGCACATTGACGGTGCACCTTCCTGTTTTGCTGTTGCTTGCTGCAGCACTCTCTCTCAATACCAATTTTTGATGTTCCCACGAAAAATACTGGATGAAAAATGGTGCATAAAAATTGAATGCTGCTTACTCCTGTTTACAAGACTGCCCCTTCATTAGCTCACCTGTGTGTCAGGTCAGAAACTGAACATGGAAAATGGTTTTCTCAGGTGCTATAAACCCAAATGAAGCTTGATGACACACCGGTATAAAAGTCTGGAGTGTCTGGCACTCGCTGCCCACAGTGAGGAAAACAATGAATACTTAAGGAGCCTGTGTGAGTCATTTCAAGAGCAAAACATGATTTGACTCAGTAAAGAGGGACAAATAATTGGAGCTGGCCTGTTTGATTGGTCGGGGCAGTGTCTGCACCGCTCAGCCACACTGACTGTGTAATAGCCTGTAGAGATTGAGCTGAGCAACCAAGTACGGCTATGCCCTCTACTCCCTCTGCCACCACATTAACAACTAATAAGCAGCAATAATCCAGTTAAATGCTCAATCAAACTGAGCCTGAGGGGCCAGAGCTTGTTTAGTCCATAGCTTCATGCTGTGGTGTTTCAGCGAATGTGTGTCTGTCTGTGTATACGAGACAGGACCAGTGGTCTAATCCTCTTTGTCCTACAGCATGAGTGTCACATTGTGGTCTTAGACAGATTCAGTCCGCAGCAGAGTGATAGTAAGCCCAGGGGTTGTACAGAGCCCGTGGGCCGGATGGAGAGCTGGATGGCGAGGGGTGGGGGGGTAGGTGGCTCTGGAGTGGGGGTGGGGGGCAGCCAGCGGCAGACATGACACAGGAGCCACAGAGCAAACAAAGCTTTCAAACTGATTACCACAGCTGTTTATTTGAGGAGGGGTAAAAAAAGAAAAACGCTGATAGAGAAAAACCATTTTCATGGTTGTTGGGGCTGTCGGAGACGTGTTGTTGCGTGTGCATGTGTGTGTGTATCTGCGATGACCACAGGTCATACTACAAGTGGAGCTAGGCGTAATAATCACATGTACCCTATGGCATTTTTGATGCTTATATTGTATCCAGTATTATAAAACCAGAGATGCATTTTTTTCATTACACAGCAAAGACTACACAGTGCTCCAAAATATCCTTCCATCAAAGGGAGCTCTGGGTATCTATGAGCTTGTTTACTCCTGGGATAAACGTGTTTTGGTGAACAGTCGAGACACATCGTCGTTCACACCTGTGTCTATCATGCGACTAAAACTGACCACTTGTGTTCAGATTTTGTTACTGCCTATGTCACTCACACTAGAGGGTGAATAGCGCCCCACACACAGTTATAACGTCCTTGTGAGCTGCCTGCTACGTCATGTTAGCAGTTGTGCCAGTACAGCTGTTGCTGATATTGCTGTCAGAAGAATTCAACATGTCTCCTTTCACAGGGTAAAATGATGGACAGTCACACAACACTTCCTCCAACTTGTCGTACAGAGGGCAAGTTATAAAGCGCTAGCACGGGATCACCAAAACAACGATCTGGTCCTATTTAGAGCTGTCCCCTTGTGATGCATGTTACTATCAAGCGTCAACAGGGCCTGTGAGCGAGAGTCATCGATGTTTTAGTTGAGTATACCTGATCTCGTTGCAGATTTCCTTCTCGTACTTCTTCCTGTGACGGGCGCGGCAGCAGCAGTACAGGATGATGGCGATGATGATGAGGATCAGAAGCACAGCGATTATGGCTCCTGCGATGATGCCTGGAGTGTTGGGGGCTGGACCACACAAGGAAGAGAAAGGTTGGAGGGTTTGGTAAATGTCATGTGGGTAGCAAAGACTTAAAGATAACTAAAGGACCTTTTTTTCAGCTCATCACTTTGAAAATAGTTAAACATTTCTAAAGTGCACTTACTAGAATCAGTCAGAGATCCCTCTTCCACTAAAACGCAAATTAAACTTTCAGCGTCTGCATAGCCACAGGGTACTAGGTGATGTAAATTTTATCATCTGCTGACTGCACATGTGTACGCAGAGACCAGATCTAATATAAAAAGAACCGTAGCCCATTATGAAGTATATCCAACTCTTAAGGATGAGTCTGAAACAGACGCTGGGTCAAAGAAGAGTGTCGGGGCAAGAGTAGGTACCTCTGGCACATGTTCTTCCATGTTCTTGTATGATAGCAACATCATGCTCCAGCACTCGGCTACAGCTGCCCCACGCTGCAGCACTTGTTTGTTTGTTTGTTTCTCCAGCACTCGGCTACAGCTGCCCCACGCTGCAGCACTTGTTTGTTTGTTTGTTTGACAGGCTGTCATAGTGTGTGATACCACAGCTTCTACTACTCAAGCAGCCGACACTGCCTGGATCCTCAAACCGTGTCCACAGCACTTGTGAATCAAATGTAATCCATCTTTTTAGATGCAGTGGAATCTTCTGCAGGACTTTTATTTCAGTGGCTGTAGCACTCAGAGGACGACCATGTTATAACTCTGCCACTCTGCTTGCTGAAATCTGTTCGCTTTCTCTGTTTAGCTGCGATAAACTGGCAGATTTTTGCTGCAGTCGCCTTTATCTTCTATTTGTTGGCGAGGAAATATTGAATACAGCTGGGCTTTGGTTGCTCGTGTGCTGGCACTGATAAATGTACCATCAGTGCACGTACATGAAAAATATTAACATAATAATAACCAAACAGGTCCCAGATGCTCAATCTTTATAGTAGAAGATAAAAAAATGTGTACATAGCCTGAGCTAAGGTACAGGTAATAAGGCTGCACATATGCGGCCAACAACAAGACTAATATCTCAACTAGGGCTACAACAATTAGTCAGTTAACTAATGGACACATTATTCATCAGCAACAGCAAGAAAAAATGCAAAACATTTACATTTCCAGCTTCTAAAACTTGCTGGTTTTCCTTTTCTGAAAATGATACTAAACTGAATATCTTTAGGTTTTTGACTGCCAGTGGGATAAATCGAGACTCTTGATATTTTGGTCCATAATCAAATACCTGCAAAGTAATGACTATGTCACCAGCCTCAGCTGTAATCTGTGTTTTCAGGGAGTAAATATCAGCATGCTCAGCTAAGAGACTTAACACAGTAAACATTACACCTACTAAAACCCGCTGACGTTTCAAGCTGAGCATTTAGGTCAAAGTACCGTTGTGCAGCTTCACAGAGCTGCTTGCATGGCTGCAGACTGTAGACTTGGACTTGTTCTCAATTTTGTCTCGTTGTTAAAATGTATATTTTAGTTGACAGGGAAATAAGTCGCCAGGAACATCCCTAGTATCGACATTTCACCCACACCTACTGCAAACTGTAACTGAACGATTCCGATGGACCTGTTTTTGTGTGCGTCAGGTACATTAGCCGGCTGACCATCAGATGACACTTTTAGCACCACGTTTACTACAGGTCGGTGCAACAAGAGGAAGTTAGATAGGTACTCACGAGGCGTCACTTTTAGATACAGTATACAGTCCTCAGTGCCAACACGGTTGCTGACGGTGCAGCGGTAGGTTCCAGATGCACTGGCAGATGCGTTCCTCACGTTAATGGTGCCTGCCACTGGATCTGTAGTGAAGGCAAAGAACAGTGTTAAACAGAAAGTGGAGGTGTGTGTGGGACCTGGAAACTGATCTCTGTTTTGTTTGGGTGTGGTGGTGAGAGGGTCCCTTACCCATCACAGCGGTGCTGGGCAGCACCTTGCCTTCACTGGTCTTCTCCCAGCCGTACTGCAGGGGGTTGGTACCCTCGCTGGATAAGCACCTCAGCACAATGTCTTTGCCTTCCTGTGTGGGGCCTTCAGCATAGCACCTGGGCTTGGATGGTTTCACTGTGGAGAGAGAAGGAAACAAAGGAGAGTGATTTAGAAAGGTGAAAAATAACAGCCACAACCAGGTGGCCACGTTAGCTCGACACAACAAAGTCCCCCTGCCTACAGCCCTGTAATTCTTCAGTCTTTCATATCGTGCCCAACTTGTGTGTCTGTGTATTGTGATTTCCTAAAATTCACTTCCTCTCTTGCTCAAAGCAGCAGTCATCAGTTTAATGAGAGCAGTAATCAGAGTAATTGATACAGCTGCTGTCATTACAGGAGCTGTCACTCAGGATAATCACAAGGAGGAAGGGAGCCGCTTGCCTTGGGACACACAAACACACGTGGACACGCAGTGTTCAGGGTTAAGGATGGAGGCGAAGCTTTCTGTCTTAAAGCCGAACGTGTGCAAACACTCCCCGGTCAGTCAGAGAGAGTGCTGCTGGCAGGAGATGAGATGGGGGATTCGAAAACAAACAGAGCTTCAAATTAAAAGCAGGCCGACTCCAATGAAACCCAGACGTGCAGTCAGCGAGGCGAGGAAGGGAAGAGGAAGGGAGGGAGAGGATAAGAGAAGGGGACTATGAGAGGTAACGTTTCTGAGGCCACAATCCAAGTCCATGCTGCGTGTTCGCTGACAGAAAGCTGACATCATGGTGCGGTAATAATGGATTCTGTAACAACAAAACCCTGGAGTGGGGCTCTCCAGATCTGAACCAGGTGTCAGGCGGGAGGGGGAAGCTTAGCAGGCATAACCGTAAGGATTAACAGTAGACTGACAGTACTGAGTGCTCCTACTAATCTAATAAACACACAGGGGCCAGGAGGGAGGGGGCAAAACAGAGAGCCGGGGAGAGCAAAAATTAAGCGAGCGCTGATGGACAGATGGCAGAGTGATGGGGGCCAAGGCCGCACAGCTCCTAACTCACTGACCTGCTCTTTGCTGCCGCTGCACCTCCACACACATCCACACGGCACACAGTAAATGTCAGAGAGCTATGACATTTTGAATGCATCTTTTAAAGGTGAAAGTCAACTCGACGCCACCGAGGGCTGTAACACACGGCTCCTCTTATTAGGACCGCTGTCCGATGAGCAGATTTATTTGTTTGAAAGATGAGGTCAAAGAGGAAGGTGACAGAGGCTGGAGGAGCGCGGAGAGATAAAGGGCAGAGCGACACAGCTAACCTGGCTCTGTTAAACGAAACAATGAGTTGAGATTTATGAGCCGCACAAGGCTATCTTGCGGACGAGATAAGTAGAGAGGGATTGTGAGATTGTGGTGTTCGCTGCAGTCGGGACGAGAACAACTTCAAGGAGTGACGACTGATTGTTGACTGATAAAGTGAAATACAAGCGACTAGTGGGCACTAAAACCAGGCAGAAGGAATTAAAGAGATTGGCTGCTGAGCTCTGCGGTGAGATCCTGAATGTGATGAGGAGCGCCTGGACAATCAGGCAGGCAGAGCTACGTGATTGGCCGGTGAGAGGAAAGGTGGGGTCTAGTCAGAAACAGTTGTGAGTTGCTGACATGCAGTGCTGGACAGCAGGTGGCTACTCTCCTCGTGTTAACTTCAATGTCCCGCTGCAACCAGAGGAGAATACACAACGAGGAGTGCTACCTGCTGTACATGTACACTCAGCATGGGTACACACCTGCATATGGCCCAGCATGTGACGAGACACGGCACAGTATAAACTGTGTTTATGTTTGTGCACACACATGCACGCACGTCTGTCCCATTCTCGGGACCGTCCACCTTGTGACAAGATCGACCTGAAGGTAAAATGCAGAGCAGGCAAGATGTCCTCCTCTCTCCTTGTCAATGCTTCTTTGCTAAGAACACCCCTGCCCCTGGGGTCAATAGCTAGCAGCCTGTCAGCTTCTGTAGCCTCGGGCTATCTCTCTCTGTCTCACACACACACACACACACACACACTATAGCTGAAGACATCTGCATTATTACCTTAAAGAAAGTTGGATTTGCATTTTTGTCACTTAGCTGATGCTCTCATCAACAGCTGGATATAATCAACAATCAAACTATATTGTATACTACAGATCAGTAAGACTAGAGTCCACCGGTTACACTTATACAGCTGTAACCCCTCTAAATCATCACTTACGACCTACTAGAAGTGCGTGGCGGTGTAATTTTCTGCAGAGACTCTGCCCTCTGCCTGTATTGTTTTATTTTCTTCTTATTTTCTGTGTCTGAGACATTTATGGGTGAGGTCAGGGCTTTACAAAAGGTATCGACCAGGTGTGAGAATCCACGAGACACAGCACTGTAAAGACGCAAATATAGCGAGGCAAAACACCAAATGAGAGTAGAGGTCTTTGCACACTGAGTCTGAAACTTTTGTCCGTCATTAAAATGTTCAGAACAGGTTCGATTTTCTGTGTTTCTCGCATCCATCAGAAGCCTTAAGAGATGTCTGACCGAGAATCAGTGAGGAAAATATGGCGGTGGGACACAGCCGCGACAAGACAGAAGAACGGGTCGCACAGAATCATTTTAGAACTCAGACAGCTCATGTTCAGCAGGTCAGACAGTAATATTCAGGTGGATGATGATGAAGAGGAGGAGAATGTGGAGACAGATAGGGAAGACAGCTCCGCCCCTTCATGCAGCTGTGGTGCTAAATGAAAGACAGGGAGGGAGTGGTGACGGCCAGATGAATAACTCCAGTGGAGAGAGGCAAAGGATCAAATGTGTCTATTGTCTCGTATTGCAAATTTTCGCAATAAAACGCATCGGCCTCAGTGTGTGAAGGCCTTAAAACAGACAGTTAAAAAGCATGAGTGAGTGAAATGTGTGGATGAGCATGAGTACTGGATTTGGACCTAAGTATTTGTTGAGTAAACTCATATTTTATTGTAGAGCTACGTAGCATATTGCTTCGATCAGCACCTCCTCGCCTCGCTGTCACTCCCTCTCTCTGTATAATGAGACAACTGCTGCAGGAGTGTGAGCTCCACTTAACTTTAGTGTCACACGACAAACATTACCTAGCAGCTAGTAACTATAGGGCTGAACAATTAATCGAGAATTTAACGAAATAGCAATATGGCCTTCTGCAATTTTCATAATGCAGGAGGCACCATATTTGTCAAAGAGATATATGTGTCAAAATACTATGTTAGATAAATATTGTTTTGCTGCAGAGCTTACGCATCTTAATCTACAGAACTCTCTACAAAACTCACACCATAATCATATTACCTTAAAACTTCAATTAAAAGCCTAGTCCCAAAAACGCCCAGTCCCTTTTCCTAGCCTGGTGTGGCTCCACATTTTGACAAATAAAGGCCTGTCCCCTATAGAAACCTGTCCTAAATATAAGCCTGTTGAGTTCAGTGACATAAGCAAATAATAGCCCAGGCCACTAATTAAAGTTTTACAGAATTGCAATTTCAGTATCGGTCAAAATAGTCCCATTCTTCCAAATCATTCAGCCCTAATTAACAGGTTTAATGACAGATTTGAGCTATTCTGGTGCTGGTGGGAGTATGTTGGCCACTGCTGCTGTGTTAGCTTATGCTAATTAGGGAGACGCTGAAATGACCAGGAGGAGAGCGGGTCAGAGACGGTGCTTCAGTGCTGAGTCTCACCTATGTAACAGCAGCAACAGAGAGTCTGCTGCTTTATCTCATGTTAACTTTGAATTTATGGTTTAATGGGCTAATTGGAACCTGGCTGTTGATAAATTAATTTCAAATTGCACTTGTTTTCCACTGTTGGCCAATTCATATTTCTTTGAAACATCTAGGCGTGAACAACAAACAATAAATCATCAGGTGTGCTATCCTCCCTCTCTGGTGAGGAATGTGGACTGTGGGGAAAAGAAGCTGTCGGTACAAATGTACAATCATACAGTATGTATGAAGCAGCAGTGACTCAGGCAGTGGCTCATTTTTCAAGTTGCTTCTGATCAGATCAATTTTTATGTAAAATAACCTCTCCAAGGGCTCAGCCAGAGGTTGTGGTGTCAGTGGTGGTCACAGTTACTGGTCCGATTATTTGTGGCCATTCATCTCTTTTATTAGAGAGCTGCTGAGTGGAGTCACAACACAACCACTGAGGAACCAGTTTTGTTTTTCCAATCCCTCATGTCTGTCTGGTTGAGCCCGTTGGTGCAGTGCAGTCACTTCTGTACACATGATATCATGTCAACAAGAACAGCAGCCATTTTCTGAAGCCTGCCCTATCTTTAGAAAGGAGAAACTACAGTGATAACAGGGCTGCGATAACAGCACAATATGCAGCTTATCCCACAACACAGACTAGCGCTGTGCATGTGGGTTGTTTTTCCTGTATGCAAATACCAGGCGGGTTTCGGGAGGCGATTCACTTTCGACATCATTTAGTCAGTTGACCGACCAGCGAGGCCACGCTGTGTGAGTGTATGTTTGCCTAGGGAGTGAATCATCTGACTTATACAACTCTGATGTGTCACCCATCTCACCCTGCGCAATAGGAAGCCTGCTGAGTGCATGGACTCCATTTCTGAGGTTTGTCCATGTTTTTAAAAGACAAGATTGCATTAAACACTTTTAAAATGATCAATAATATTAAGAATTATTTGTTTAATGACTTTTGCCTGAAACATTTGAGGTGTCAAGGCTTCAAAATTAATAATGTTTCAAAAAATATATTGAAGCAGTGTGTCCTACTCTTAAGTTTAAGGGTTTTTAAGACATTAATAAGCTAATTTTTGACTAAAATAAAACTGATTTTCGGAAAAATCACCTTTTTTTCACTTAAGCATTACAGGTAAATATGTACGTATATATGCAGGAATATGGTTATTAGAGTTGAGTTCAGTTAATCTACACTTTGCCAACACATAAGTAAAAGTAGTAAGTAAAAAGACAGGGTAAGTTTTAAGATTTGTAACATCAGAAATGTGGACTCTCACTCAGAGCAGCTTGACTCATTTTGAAAAAACAAACAAATTAAAAGGTGTTTAAATAAGTTAACATGTTTGCGACAATTAAGACTTCATTAACTCAAATTTAAGACTGTATAATGACTTTTAAGGCCTAATATTCAGGGTTCCCACACAATTTCATAAACAGAATTTTAAAACTTTTCCATAATTTGTTAATTATATTATTAAAGTTGCTCCACAAACATGCAGCAGTGGAGTGACAGCATACATTTCAGTTGGCCCGAACTACCATGCCCTACTTTCATTGCAGTTAAAACAAAATGAAAGTGCAAACAGGCACTCCGAGAGAAAATTGAAAGACCTGAGCTGCCCGTGTCAATTCCTCTATCTCAAAAATGGGGTAAAATTTATCACTATCAGTGAGGCATCATGAGCCTACATGTTAAATCACACTTATGTTAAATCATTGACCCAAACATGGCATTTTATTCCTTTCATTTCTTTTGTACAGCAGTTGTTTGAGTTGTTTTATTCAGCTAAGAAATATCGCAAAGCTCAGGTCCGTGGTGTCTCGACCTGAGCTAGAGATGATTATCCATGCTTTTGTGTCCTTCCGATTGGACTACTGTAATTCTCTTTTTACTTGTCCAAACAAATCTTCTCTGAATCGAGCCCTCCACTGTCAGGAACCTGAATATATCTGTGACCTCCTCCATCCATGTATCATCAGTCGGTCCCGTAAGTCTACTGACAAGGATCTACTGGCTGTCCCCTGCTCCAGACTCAAAACAAAAGATGCTCATGCCTTTGAAGAAGTGGCTCCAACACATGAACTCACGTCCATTAGGTTTACGGTCTGCGGCCTCTTTAGTAACTTAAAAAACAACTGAAGACCCATCTTTTCAAAATGGCCTTTGTCCCACCCTAAATTGTCTCGTGCTTGTTCCGTCGTATGTTTCTGTCTGAGGCCTCAGTAGCCTGTATTTGCCCTATGGTTTACTTTCTTTTTGTTGCCTTACTTTTCTGAAGCGTTCAAGGATTTTACTTATTCCATTTATAAATACTGAATTTGAAACATTTGAAGATTCTTTATGGGCCTGCAGACACCCTGTAGAGTTTTCACGGTTAATATTATGGGAGTATAGCTCGTGTTGAAAAATATTTGCATACCAACAACAATAAAACATTCAGTCTATTTAAAGTAAAGAAGTAATAAAATGTGTTCATCGAGACTATTACTTAATAGAAATATGGATATAAATTATAAATTATGACCCCAATATTTAGTGAAAAAAACAAAATCAGGATTATCATTTTAGACATAATCACAGAGCATCTAGGGCGAATACAGAATTGTATCACAAAGGGGGCAATGCTCTGCAGCCTCCAGGAAGGTCACGCACTCGATTTTAGAAAGGATTACATCAAAACAGCCAAGGAGGGCAAAGGCCGTGTGATGTGGTGCATTTCCTGCGTGTACAGAGAGAATTTAGCCTGTGAGGGAGAAAAAGAGCCCGAACACCAGAGCGTGTTCAGTGGTTTGTTCCACTCACCCATGACGATCAGCAGCATTTTCCTGCTGCGGATGCCGGGAGCCTTCTTCACCTTACACTGGTAGGTGCCTGAGTCCGTTGACTTCAGCCCCGTCAGGTTGATGGAGGCGTCGCCGTTCTTGGGGTCAGCTGAGTTGAAGTGGACTCGGCCCTTCATCTGAGCGTAGTAGTCTTCGTAGGGCCTGTCGCCTGAGTACATGATCACCTGGGTGTGGAGAAAGAGAGCAGGAGAGACAGCCTGAGTTAAGAGCTTAAACCTACTTAGAGTGATGTACTGTATCCACAGTTTCCCACTGGTTCATGTATTTGTGGCGGCCCGCCATGATATCAGCATTGGCTGCCACATATTGATTAGGGGTGGGAATCACAAGAGGATCCACAAAACGATATTATCATGATACCCAAGCCACGTTACAATATTATTTCGACCTATTGACTGAAGTATGTCTGACTCTGCTAGGACAGATTTCGATATGCCCCCTTTCAGCTTGATAGTGTTGGACCTTTTACCGGTTAACCTATTACGTGACAGACCAAACAATCAACAAACACGTTAACTGCGGTTAGCTAGTGGCAAACTGGTACCATGGTTGACAATTTTACAGCTCTGTGCATCTCGTCCGTCCAAAAATGCGCAGCTCTGGATGTAGATTTTGCCATTTTGTTACTGGCTTCCTCTTCTGTTACATATTTAATGCTTTTGACTTCCAGGTTAAAGCCCGGGGCGGACACTGTGGGGCACGCACAGAGCACCTCGGCCATTTTGGGTCCGATTAACTGTATACGCGCAGGAGTAATTCGACTCCCAGTCGAATTTTTTGGGTGTGTTAGTCCGATTTAGTACGATTTCAGTCGGACTAACATGTTTACATGTATTTTAAAAGTTTAAACATTTAGTCAAACTAACACAATAAATTGATTTTCTCTGATGTCATGTAAACGTACTGATGGACTAATCAATCCCACATCTAAGGGTGCATTCACACCAGGATAGTCCAGGGGACTAGGTTCAATTGGCCGGGGAATTTCACACCTTCATTTGGATCGGTTCACTTTCACACTGCACTTTTTAAAGCAGACAAAACTGCCTGGACAACATCACGCAGTTACAACAGCTGGTCATTTGGGGGCGGTATTGCCCGAAACGACCACCGACCAGGAAGAAAAAAAAGCATGAGGAAGAAGGAAACCCAGCTCTTCGATTGGCCAGGACCAAAACCGGAAATCCATCCCCTTCAACCGGCTTGGTCACCACAAAAACACCAAACACCAAAATGCAATGCACTCTATGTCACTTCCTCTATTTGGTTCGCTGGATAGTCCCTTTGCATTTCCCACTGTATGTGAACCGCACCAGAGTTCATTTGCAAGTGAACCAAGACCCCCAGTTTTCAAGCGGACCAGGGTTCGCTCATTTGGTCCGCACCAGAGTTTGAATGAGCGTTCACACCAGGGTTCCAGACCAGGGTTCCTTTAAAACAGACCAAATAGCGCCAGTGTGAATGCGTCCTTAAATTAAACAAACTGCTGCTAGGGAAAAACTCATGAAGAGATCCACCTGTGATGCATTCACAGACCCACAAAAACCTCCGAATTCAGAGAGGGGACGCAGAATGACCACAAAGGGACACACAAAAACTAAAAAATAGAGTAAAACAGTTTGCTGATCCAGTTACCTCAACACATCAATTCCAATTCTGTGGAAAACACTCACATCTGACTTACCTGTTTACAAAAAAACATAAACGTCCTTCTAAAAAGACAAATAAAACAAAGGCCTTGAAATGACAGTTGTTGCCTTGCTCACTGAACCAACCAAAATATATGGAAGACAGAAAGCGCCCTCTCTTTTATCTCTGCAATGCCCTTCAGCCTGGCAGCCTGTGCTGCTCTGCCCTTTCTGTGCTTAACAAGAATGAAGGTGGAACAAACAAAGCTACCACTGTGGAGCCAAATCAACACCTGCTGTGTCAACAAAGAGCAGCAGCCCCCAATTCTGTCTGACCCCCCTTCACTCACACACACACACACACACACACACACACACACACACACACACACACACACACAGTCTGGGTTGAAAGCAGCGAGGAAATGCCTCAAAATAAAGGCCAGGTGGAGCCTCTTAGCTAGTAGCTGCGCTGATGGAGGAGGGTGAAAACAAAAACACAAGGAAAAGAACAAGGAGGCTAAGAGAAAGGCAAACAACAATGAAAAGAGTTCTCATTCTCTTTCACACACACTGGCATATTCTTCTACATTTCCATGGAGACAGTCATCAACAGGCTTTTCTGTGCCATGATCAACGCAAGGCGTACGCACAGCAATACCCCTGGGTAGAGAGGAGGAGAGGGGAAAAACTAAACATGGCAGGAGGAGAGGAAGAATAATGAACCCATCAGAGGAGACAGAGCACTTAAAGGAATCACGAGAAGAGCAAAACAAAGGGAGTCAGGGATGTTGTGGTGTGTCTGCAGCAAGTTGCCTCTCTGCTACGACTGCAAGCGAGTTCCTGGAGCTGCACTGCAGGCGTGCTCAACAACGGTCGCCATGTTCATCTTGTACATATTAGCCATGTAAACAGATAATGTGGTTAGAATTCCACCTGGCACTCACGGGAGGGAATCATATCCTTCTAACTTCACCGGGGATCAGAACATCAGCAGTAATAACAGCAATATGCGAGATGAGACCACGGAGGAGAGGAAATTAAATTGCCCCGAGCTCAGCCAGACAAGAACTCTCACTTGAGCCACTTCACAGGCACACAGATGAGAATGCTTACACACAGGCACACCTCTAGCGAAAACATCTGAACTGCACAATAACCTTGAGAATCATGATCCAATGAAAAAAAAAAAAATCCCATAAAGAGCCCGGGGAATGAAAATGAAAAGGGCAAATGACTAGACAAGCTGGCGGGGGCTGGAAAGGACAGCAGAGCACCACTGTCTGTGTGTTGCGTTTCATAACAGGTAGGACATTCAATGATACAACTGCCACCTGGCCTGGCCGCTCTCAGTGGACGGATCATGCTGCAGAGGTAACAGACCTCTATTGGCCAGGCTTCATCAGACACATGTAAAGATGAGGTCATCATCATGTGATGCTGGAAGAGGTGCGGATCATTTGAGAGGCAAAGCATGGAGCTGCGATACCTGTGTACTCTAAACAACCTGCAGAGCTCGGGGAGCGCGGCGTCGTGTCTTTGCGCTCCCACAGAGGCTTTTAACTTCAATGACTCCAAGTGCTGCTGCTGCATGCTTTCACAGGAACAGCTCACAACTGCCTCACAAGGTTAAAGCTGAATCACTACCTGAAAATGGACCAGGTGTCCTTTAATATCGAGGCTATAGAGGATGTGACAAAACGTAGGCATTAGCATTCACGATCATCACTGATACGCAAACAAACAATGCAATTTTCACCAGAGAGTCACAGCTTTACGTCCAAATCCTCCGGTACTTTGTCAACATGTACAAATTCCTGTCACAATAAATTCAGTAAACAAAAGGCTCTGCTCCTGCACTCAAGGACAAAAGAGACGGTTTGTGTGATATGGGATAAAGCTATGTATTTTGAATTTGCCGAGCAAATTCCTCCCCTATTCACGCCATTCATAACCAGTTTTCATAATTGTTTTCCTCATTGTTCTCACAGTGGTGGCAAACGCTCAGGGCGTACCCTCCTTTCAGCTAATCTGTAGCCAGGCAATGAGAGCCAAATGCTAATGACTGTTACTGTAGGCATGCCTGGCATCTCTCATTCAAGCCCAACACAGCAACATGCATTAGCTATGCTTCACCACCCTCAAAAAGACCCTGATGATATGTGGGATATGTCAAATGAAGGAGGCCATCATTATCCACCACACATGGGATTGAATAGATAACGCTGTGGCGTTACCTCTGATTGCATCAATGCAAAGAAACTGGAATATATGGTTCATAAATATATGAACAAAGCTCTTAAAGTGAAGGGTTATTTCCACACAACCCATCTCCGCGCTTGCGAAACTAGGGCTTCAAGTGTCCAGTTATATGATCCTGTGGACTGATCCTGCACTTAAAAGTTTTATCTGATAGTGGCTGTCCCTTTAAGAGCGGCCTGGATTCATTGGCTCTAGCCACATGAGCAAAGGTTCACCATGGTTTCTGAGCATCTGGGAGCCTCTGGCTATAAAGTTTAGTCCTCATTCTCGTCTCCTTGCCTGACCTAGTAGCTTTGGTCCTTGCAGATCTGCCTAATCCCATTTAACACTGTCACATATATTAAAGCAGCCCCGTGGAGCTAATATGCCGCTAATTACAAAGAATTTACTCAGAGAATGACTTCATATTGGTTAAAGGCTATATGAATGTGAGCGTGTGTGTGTGTGTGTGTGTGTGTGTGTGTGTGTGTGTGTGTGTGTATAGCGAGCGAGATCTGATAGGTCAAGGAGAACAAATACGTTAAGAGAGAGATGTCTGCACGGTTTAAATTCCTGCAAAGGTTTGGCAGCATTAATGGGTGTGCAGATAGACCTCAGCAAAAACGGCACGTAATAAAGAAAATAAACAGTGGAACCTGATGCAATATGGGAACATTTGATATATTTCTACAGCTGCATTCAGACATGGAGAAGAAGAGGCCCGACTGGGGAACCACCCACACTAAATTCTGTGCTCCCTTTTAGCTTTACTGAGAAACAGTAAAAAATAAGGACATTTAAAAAGCAGTGAAATTAACAGTCCAGTGGAGGATTTAGGGGGATATATTGGCAGAAATGGAATATGATGTAATAAGGATGTTTTCTTTAGTTTATAATCAGATGAAAATAAAATTCTTTGTGTTTTCCATGCCTTAGAATGAGCTGTTTCTATCTACATAGGGAGCGGGTCCTCGTCCGAGAATGGACCAACCAAACACCTAGTGTCAGAGAAACACCAATTTATAACATGAAACTGCTTTATTCAGTGTTTAAGCCAGTTTAAAAACACCAGATCCTTTAGTTTCGGTGAGGAAGAGATCTCTGTAGATAATTCAGCTCCTGGTAAAACCTTCTGAACGTCTAGGAGTTAGAGCTTAGATCGGGCCCAAAAAATCCAGCCCGAGCCCAACCCGAGCCTGTGCATATTCTGTCCGAGCCCGGCCCGTCCCTTTAACTGTAATTATGAGCCCGAGCCCGGTTTAAACCTGTCATTCTTTTTAAGGATACGACACTCAGGCTGACTCTCATCTTTCTTTCCATGGCAAGCCTTCTTCATGTCCTCGTCTTTTTGCTGTCATATACCAGCATTGTGCTGCACTTGGTACACTCGACAAAGCCGACACACATGTTGTCACCGTCAATAACTCACATGTGCGCGACCAGTGGCGCCGTCACCTAGGTCCTAGCCGTCCAAGCCCGTGGATAGTGGCGGGAAATTACGGCCTGACCCTTTCGGGCTCGGGCAGAGAATCTAAGCTCTACTAGGAGTTCACGCTTGGCATGTGGAAGAAGTTTCAGCTGTAATCTGCAATAATCCATTGATCTGGACTGATATATCGATTCAGTGATCGACAATCAAAGTGAAACATCGATTAATATCGTCAGCTTCAGGATATGCTCTTATTTTGAAAGTCTGTGTCACTGTCAAACAGCGGCAGGCAGTTGGCAAGCAGCAAAGAGAAAGACGATGAGGATAACATTATGTAGTTGGGAATAAATCGGCAGAGTGAAAATATTTTTGATTTTTGAGAATAAAGGGATCAACAGACAAAACACATGGTGTATGTAAACAATGACGAGATAAAACACAACGTAACGTTACTTGCCTAAAGGGGTATCTCACTCCGCTAACTTCTCACTACAGCAACATTAGCTGCTCTGTTTTAACAATGATCGGCTGAGAAAACATGCATGCAGGCTGATATTCAACTGAAATGTTATATCGGGAGATTCAGCGTCTTAAACCAACAGTGAGTAGGAAAAATAATAATGTTGCATGTAATTTGTTAAGCTATAAGTAGAGGAAAATGTCTGGCACAATCCTGCAAACTGCTCCTTTAATGTTTCATCATATGAACCATTGATATATTGAGAATAACAATAAAGACAGACCATTTAACTCCACCTCCCTTTCCTTCTCTACTCCAGCTAATGGCTCAGAGTGAAAACAAAGTAGGTCAAAAACAAATAGATGGGGATAATTAGTGTCTCCATAATGGCACAAGTCCAGACACTGAAAAAGCAGCAACCAGAAGCAGGAGTACAGAGTGAGAGGAGGACTGGTTGGGTCAGTGGACAGAGAGGGACAGAGAGGGACAGTGAGTGGACGACAACGACAGAGAAGCAAAATGATGAGCCTGTGACCTATTTCTAACATTCAGGCCAAAAAAAACCCACTAAAGCCACAGGATACAGAGGAAAACAGAGAGTGGAGGAGAAGGATGAGAAGGCTTTGTGACAGGTGGGAGGTGGGAGAGGAGAGAGCCACAGGAGAGGATACCACCTCTGTAGCCTCGATCTGTAACAAGAATCTGTCTCTGTGGCCGTGAAAGTCCCAAGGGCATGTGGAGATCCTGCAGAGTTGTGTAGCGCTCTCTCTCCATGGCTGAGGGCCATGCTGGAAAGGAAAGACACTGCCTGGGATAAAGAGAGCTCCCACCATGTGTCTGTGAGAACACTGCAGACAACTCATGCTCAGCAGAACTGCACGTGGCTCAAATTACATGTGTCTTGTGTACTGTATACTTCCTAGGAAATACACACCTACAATAGAGCCTGCATGTATTTCACCTCTTGTACATCGTACCAATGCAAACTGCAAAACTACACACACTACTGACGAATGAGGGACTTTTAAAGGCTTTACACAAATGAAATAAGTTAAACATTCATTTCTGTTTTTGAGGTATTATTGAGGAAGCGATGTACGGAAGACCAGCTTGGAAAAGATCCCATCAACTACCTAGGAAAAAAGCGAGAACAAAGCTGAACTTCTCTGAACATAGATAAGACAACTGCGCTATATAAGAGCCGATCAGAGAACACATAACTGCCGACGTTACTTTCATGTGCCATCTTTGAAATCAAACTGTATTTTGAATGTTTGTGGGGAACGTCGACACGTACCACTTTGTCTTCATTCTGGTTGTCGGAGGCCAGCAAGCTCCATTCGATATCAAGCGGTCCAGAATCTTCAGGGGCCAGAGTGAACTGGCAGTCCAGCTTTACACTCTGACCGCTGGCCTTCTCTATGGATGTCGGCCCGGTGGTTGTGATCTCGAGACCAGAGGCCAAACCTGGACGGCGACACACAAAGGGAGGAAATTAATGCACCGCAACATACACAAAAAGAACTAGACTAGTTTACATTTACATCAGGGTTTCTGCAGTGTTTTAATGTCACATTTGATGCAATTCCACACCTGTTTTTGCTAAAGTCAACGCATATGAGATGATGAGCATCCTAGCTAATGCATGGCAGCAGTGACAGTGCGTGTTTGCTGCAGGCCTGATGGTGCGGACTACAACTCTATAAAAAAGGACAACCTGCTGTCGCAACAATCCCACTTTTAGTTTATAAGTAACTTCTCCCAACAGCCTGCAATCAGCTATAAAAATATTTTATAACTCACGTAAGTACCTACTTCAGGCAAGAGCACATATTCAAGACTTTTGCAAAGTTAAGTGAAGAGTTTTTAACACCTTTAAACCTCAGGCCTTTTTTGAGGAACCTGACTTCAACACTTTTTATCACTTTCCAAGAGCTGCACACACCCTGAGTTCAGACCTAGTGGCTCATCTACCCAAGGCAACTGGGGAGCTGAGAGCATCACTGAATGAGGCTTTGATAGGTGGTGCATGCTTGGTTAAGCTCAAAACCTCCGACAGTGCACACTCCCTGAATCTGTACCAGCCTTGGACCGCGAGGATCGTTGAGTCTGCATGCGCTAAAACGTTTCTTAATAAATCATTTTTCATCTCATTTGGGAGTGATGGAGTGTTACAGATTGCTCAAGGGTAGATAACTTTTCCTCTCTAATTTACCGCCACAGCTCAGGACAATATGAGGTGACATTTTGAATATGAATATTAAAACCGCTCAGCGACATAATGATGCACGCTATAACTTCTGTTAATTAGCCCGTCGTGATTTTTTACACGCAACATTTCCAGAAAGATCTCATCAGGCATCAATTTTTCATCTACATCTCAAGTTCTTTTCATGCAATTTGATCTCATTTTCCTCTCTAGCTTTGGCGGCAAAAATGGCCTTCACTTTACGTTTTTTAAGCATATTCCTTATTCATTAAAATGTGTTCATCATAAGACCAAATGAGTGAAAGCTCTGTGAGACCGACACACCATCAGTACACACAGCCACATGTTTTCACTTCTTTTTTGGTGATGTTTATTTTTAACAGTGTGAAAAATAACTACAGATTTTAAATTCACGTTTTCTTTCCGCTGGAGGAAAATTCTGTTGCTTGCATCTTATAGAACTGAGCTGATGAAACTGTTTGCTTTACGGAAACATTTTCAGCCGGCAGTCAAATGTTTTTATTCAGGGAACGTGCCACTCATGAAATAAATATGGCTACATCTCATCTGAGAAGTAACTCTTAAAATATGCATATTGCAAATCACACAGTGGAGAAAAAAAAGACACTAATAGAGCAGAACACAGCTTAGCTGAAGGAATGGTGATAATAATAAAAAAAAAAGGAACTGCAGCCCATCACCAAACTGGAGCAGACTCCTAAGCATTTATTCTTAGAACGAATAAACATAATTTCCTGGTGACATCAACTGGGTTAAGATTCTCCATTCAATAAGAGACTTAAGCCGCGGCAAGAACACAGTCCATAGAGAATGGAGTTGTCACATGCTGCCTCGACACATTAAAATCCTCCTGACAGCCTGCCACCTTCCAGTTAGCAAG
Organism: Epinephelus moara; assembly: GCF_006386435.1. Lineage (NCBI taxonomy): Eukaryota > Metazoa > Chordata > Actinopteri > Perciformes > Serranidae > Epinephelus > Epinephelus moara. The sequence continues at coordinate 23,750,631 of NC_065508.1, read as the reverse complement.
CGGAGGGGAGAACAGCTTAAAAAAAAAAATCACCACAATATGTTGCTGTTAAAAAGCGCTTGAAATGTGTAACAGTGTGACAAATACTTATCACGTCCTGCAAATGACACCAAACATGTGTAACTGAAATTTTCTGCTGATAATAAGGAGAGAACGTTCACTCCCATCTCAGAACACAAGAACCGTATCATTTTTCTTTGCTACATCTGCATCTCATTTCACTGCTTTTACACTCGCTGGCAGATGAAGACGACTCGCAGATAATTGGTGAAACAGGAGCCAAAACTGCCGACTGTTAACACTCTGTTAACCTCTCTTCTCTTCCTGGAAAGGTTTCTATTTTGATTACAAGGTTCCCATAAAAGACAAACAAACAAGAGTACACGCATCTGCACGACCACAAAGGATCTAAAGCGCATTATGCATGTTGTATTGTTTGCAGATAATTGTACTGAGGCTGTACTCACCCTCTGACTACATACCGTTTTCTACCCAGCCTGACAGCTCTCAATCAAATCTACAAACAGGATGAGCAAGTTGAAGGTGAAAGTATATTCATGAAAGCAAGACAGTTTCGGTTAATTTTTGGTTTTGAAAGCACAACACCCTTAAACCGTTAACTAACTGGTTAATTTTTAAAGAAAGAAAAAAAAACCGACTAGTGCTTCATTGACTCAGTGAGCTTTAGTTCTTCTTTTCGAAGTGCTATCCATTAAGAGGTGGTGACATTTTAATATTTTGTGATGTAAATGTCTCGATTTTTTATTTTGTTGTCTGTTAGCTTTCCTGACAGACAGCCGGCGAGCCACATTAACATGCAGAAGCATCGTGCCCACTGCCCACCCTCCGGTTTCGACTGGTTTGCTTTCCTTAGCTGTTCTGCACTGTGCACCACCCAGGTCAATAGATGCCGGATCCTAAGATGGCGCCTTTTCAGTCCTATGGAATTGCTCGCCTGGCACATACGCCAAAAAAAGTTTCGCACTTCTGGGTTTACTTCCACGTTATGCAGCCTACTGAATATGTGCGGTGGTGCTTCTCCCGCTGGCTCTGCCTTCAAGTTCCCACTCGGCTCATAGACTTTACATTGTGATGATGTCATGGATTATGGACTACAAAAAACTGCAAACAAGGCTGAGCTGCTTTCCTAGAGGCCCGTCTGGGTCGTGTGGAAGCTAGATTGCAGCACCACTCATTCCATGAATACTGTTAGTAACATCATCCCAACTCTTGGTGGTGGGATGGCGCTGCTGCAGAAACATGGTGGCCACCCTCCAGTCTCCATCAGGTAGCCCCAGTGAGCAAGCAGCTTCATTTTGTGCTGCAAAACCCCTTTAGCATTGTTAATTAACATGTATAGGCACCACCAGCCATGCTGACGCTGCTAACGGCGCTAACAGAGCTAACAGTGATAACATAGTTAGCAGTGCTAAAGGGGTTTTGCAAAATTAAGCCACGTGACTCAGACCTGGGAGGAGACCGGAGGGTGGGCACAGTGTTTCCGCAGAAAAGCCTTCCTGCCACCATAACTCAGGGCAAAGTGCAGAGCGGCCAAGGCTAGCTAATCAGTGTAGAATTAAGCTTTGTTCTTAATGGGGTACAGCACAGTGCAAGTACCACTACTTAACTCAAGAGAAGCAATAAAAATGTCCTTGTTGGTTAACCAATAAATGGTTAACCGTTGACACCCCTAATATCAAGTTGTAGTGACTGTGATATGAGACAAAGAGGATGTTAAAAGCTGTTTGTGTGAGGGAACTTTCTAGATCCTGGCCCTCAGGGTAGGGAGGGTGTGACCTACAGGTTGAGGTTCCTGCCGCATCTCATGTCCATCAGTTCTGTGTCAGCCTCAGAACTCACTTCCCTCTGGGCTGCAGCAGACAACTGAATGAAAATACACTGCAGAGGCTCACACACATATACAGAGTGACAGTCTCAGTCACACCCACTATTGTTGAAGCCCACAGCCTGTAAGCACTTGATACGGTTGCAAAGCACAAGCATAGTTTTATTCCCTATCCGTCGGTGCTGCAGCTGGTCGTTTCAGCCCACAGATTTTGACAGACGCCCTTGATGGGAGTGATCCATCGCCTTCAGCAGAAGCAAGAGAAACAGGGAGCAATATAGAGAGAACTGAGATACGTGTCTGTCACTGTCAGAACGGATACAAAGCTTGGCATCTGCATGACGGAAAGCTGTGTCAATTCATCAAGCACTTAAAGGATCCGGGGCATTTTTCAAAGTTGCTTAGAAAGGGCAGAAAATTGCATTCTGTGAGGAAAAAGAAAGTATTCAGCTGGAACAGTTTATCAGAGACGGGCAATAAGGGACACTGTCTGATGGACCTGTTAAATCGATGACAGACCTCCGAGGCCTTCAGCAGCATTTGTTTAAATTACAGTTCAGCCAGAGGCCTTTTCAATTCAGCACTGCACAAACGGGAAAAAGTGCCAATTCAGGATATCATCCCTTCCACTGGCAAACAGATTTGTTTGCTTATAAACCTGCTTGTGTGGAGGCTCAGGTGACAGCAGTGTCATGGCAGAGAAACATACACGCCATGAGTGTAATCTAAGGTTAATTCCACATTCAGTCAGCAGACAGGAACCAATAAACCTGTTTAATCCATCTACTGCACGTAAAACGCTGTGCAGAGGAACTGGGGTACATGCAAATGAGATAATTAGGATAGTTTATTTAAAGTCACAGTAAATACACAATTATAGCAAAGCAGGTGGATGTTCAATGCCAAGAAAATCCTGGTCTTACATAAGCACACATTTTCTGCTTAAGTTTGATCAGTTTTGGTTATCGAACTTCTAAAGAGAGATTTTTATATTTGTGCTTTTGAACTTTTCACAATGATTTCTCACTGACTGTATTCTTATATTTCCAGTTCTTTAGAGTGTGAAACGTTTCTTAAATAAAAACTATACATGTTATTTTAGTGAACTTGTTGCTTATATAGTCATGAATATTCAATGTTGGAAACAATAAGTAAGATTTGTCACAAGTTAGTAACAAAATCATCTAGCAACATCAATAAATACATATCCCAGCCCTTACATTATATATAATAAACATCCTTAGCAATAAAGGCATTTGTGAGAAAATTAAAGGTGCCACGTTTTTACACTTCACATGGAAGCACCCAGATGGCATCTTTTCCATGAAATATAAATCACAGTAATGGGCAAACAAGCTCAGTAAAAAACAATAATCTTAATAAAACGACAATAAAACAGGGCCTATAATCAGGGCAGGAAGAAGGGAAATTAGATAAGATTACATGAACAGGTAAGCCCTGTCAAATCAGTGGCTGCCATCTGAACAACACATCGGGAATAAACACCAAACAAATAACAAAGACTTGAAAGTGTAAACTTGTATGAGCTGATCCACACAAATTCCTCAACAATTTTAATTGAAAGCCTAGGTTTCAATCTTCAGTATTTCTCTATAGCATTAAATATTTATTACTTTGTGTGCCACCATCAAAGTTAAAGTTTTCAGGACACCCTTAGGTATTAATTATTAAAACATTGAAACCTAGCTCATCTGCATGATGAGGACTGTGTGGGTGTTGTTAATCAGATTTGATTGATTGATTTAACTTTCAGACTAGGAGGAGGAACACACAATGCAACCAGCTGAAACATCTTCTGGTAAGAATTCCTTTAGTGATCATTGTTAAGGAGGTTTTTACCAGGTGCCGAATTATCCGCAGAGGTCTCTTCCCTTCCAAAACAAACTGACAGGGGTCTCATACGCACAAAACGAGGCCTGAAAGAGACGTACGCCACTTCCCACGCAAAAGTTGTGATGTATAAAACCAGACTTGGTGGGAGAAACTTTGACCCATGCTTACGAACATTTTGGAAAGGGTACATTGGTGACGCAGATGGTGAGGTGGAACCCTGACTGTAGAAACTGTTGAATATTTTTTGGCGCACGCCATTTTTGGCTTTCGTTCATACGAACATTTGTAGTTTGGATACTATGCATTGTTTCATAAATGAGACCTCAGGTGATTAAAACCGGTATACACACTAAATAAAGCAGTTTACAAATTAGTGTTTCTCCCACGCTGTTTGGCATGTTGGAGACCAGCCCTTAGCCCAGCACCTGCTAACGTGTGCTCACTTTTTTTCTCTGGTAACTTAAGATCCAGACGTGTAAGAGGTTTTTATTGGGTCTCTTCCTCTCCTACACAAACAGACCCAGTCATTTAACCCCATGAAAACACTAAAAAAAGCAGTTTCACATTATAAATCAGTGTTTTTCTGGCCAACTTGAAAACACGAATGGCCCTATCTGAAGCCACTGTTTGGTTTGTCCATTCTGGGATACTGTAGAAACATGGAGGTGCAACATGGTGATTTCCAGAAATGAGAACCTGCTCCCTGTGTAGATATAAACAGCTCAACACAACACAACACAACAATTTTCAGGTGAATATAAACTAAAGAAAAGAAACTTATTATATTCCATTTCTACCAGTATATATCGCCCTAAATGATACATGCTGAACCTTTAATTGTCAGGGAAATTATTCATCACAAACATCCCTAGTAAAAAGATGGCTGAGAAACTGATAGTCAGGTCAAGATCGCATATTATGATGACTAATTAAAAAATAATAGCCCTCATGACAGTAAACTGAATATAGCAATTTAGATGATTGATTGAGGGGGATTTCAACATCCCTGGCTGGAAATATCATCCCCTACCACCAGCTTCTCACAGTGGAATAACACAAATAACTCTGTAACCATGTAGCTCACAGTGTTAATCAGTAACCATGAGCTATCAACGCACACACTGTACCTACTGTGTGTGTGTGTGTGTGTGTGTGTGTGTGTGTGTGTGTGTGTGTGTGAACCCTGGAGCATGTGACTCACAGCAGAAATGATCTTTACTGAGCTCAAAGTCTTTGCCACGGTGAGAGAGCGCTCAATATAATTACTGTCTTATATAGGGTGGCCGTCAGTCTTTATTTAGAGTAATGGCACCAGAGCTAAAGTAAACTGGCCTTCTTCTTGCAAGGTAATATAATCGGCTGATAAGAGAGACCATCATTACAGTCTAAGGAAAACTATGAAAAATCGACTTGTTAAATCCAGTCGGGCATGTACACCAGACACACACAACTTCCTTGAGCCCAGTGTCTGCTGCTGGAGTAATAACGTGTCCTACTGTGTGTGTGTCCTCGTAGTAGGGGAGCCGAGCGGTGGGGGAGGGCACGCTGGCTAATTAAAAAGTCTGTCTTAATAACTATTCATGGCTGCCTGTGTCTCTGCAAGTGTCTCTTTCCCTCCAGTCTCCACCACACTGTCTGACACAGCACATCCCAGCGTGGTTACTGGGAGACTGGGAATGAACAAGAGGAATTTAGGGTGTCAGCGTGCTCCACCCAATCCCCCCCACTGCCATTCACTCACTCACCCCACCCCACCTCTCCATCCATTCCTCCCTGCCTGCCCTCCTCTACAACACACCCCTGATTGTGGAGTGCCAGTCCCCTAGGCCTCCAATTCTCTCCAGTCCTGCTGATTGTAACCCCACCGCCCACCCCCTCCACCTTTGTCAGCATACAATGGGGAGCGAATCCTGTCTCCTGGCAACCAATCCCTCGGAGAAGGTTGCCGTGGCGCTTAAAAGACGGCATGAGAGAGAGAGAGAGAGAGAGAGAGAGAGAGAGAAAGAGGTAGACAGGCAGAGAGGGAGAAAGAGGTTAAGTAGGTGGAGACACAAGGGGGAGTCGTGAAAAGGGAAGTTAACGTTACTTCGACATTAAAAAGCATTTGTGGAAGTCAACAAAGTCCAGTTCCATTGTAGCTGTTCTTTAGCTCTTACACATGTAAGATGTGACGGCATTCTTCTTATTCTTTCGGCTTTTAAAATCAGACTAGAAGAATTCTGAGCGTATATGCTGCCCTGTCAGGTCCAGAAGAATTGTTTTCAGAATCTGGTACTGAAGTATTGGTTTTCGTGACATCCATACTCTGGGCGTTGATAACTTGTGATGGACATTTTTCATTATTATCTACATTTCAGTCAGGACCACATTTGCAATATCATATTTGGAGGTATGGCTCCATTCTGGGGCCTCTCTGTCTTTCCTAGGCTTACGCAGAAAACCGCTTCCACGCGTCTATGTGGAAAGCCTAAGGTGAAGAGAGCACACCCTCTGCCCTTCCATGCGCCTACATGAGAGCCTTAAGGCAGAGAGAGCACACCTCTATGCCCTTCCATGTGCAAACAACAAAAGCCTGAGGCAGAGAGAGCAAACCTCACTGCCCTTCCATGCGCCTACATAGAAAGCTTAAGGCAGGGAGAGCAGCAGCAAATACCCCCGGGAACAGAACAGAGCAGCATCAATGACAAACAGAAATGACATTGATAAGTCAGACACAGCATGGAAAGGAGGAGCTGGGGTGGAGGTGGGTTGCAAAGTGGCGTTTTTCTAACATGAATACAAAACATTAACAATCTTGATCTCTTAGATCTTTGTGACCAACACACATATCAAACAGTTGAAACATCAACTTGTCAGTGCTCTGTCATTTACACCATGATGACTGCTATTAAATTACATCAAACCTGTGATGCAGTTACGTGTCAGCCAACATGTACACCCATACCAATACATCTGCCATAAGCTACTATCACTTGGCCCATTTAGCGGTTTACCATAGCTTTAGTCTGCAGCCACGAAAGATTAGTCTCAGTGACATGGATACCATTTACGCAAGTGTTTTGTCAGAGGTCTTCTCGGCAGACATGATGTTAAGCTGTGAGGGTAAGGAGCAGCTTCAGCAGACAACAATAACCCCTGAAACTCCTGACCCTTGTGCTACCAAGCTAAAGACCCTGAGAGCCTAAGCAGGGGCCACAGTGGATCATAAGCCTCTTTCTCCACCCTTTGACCTCAAAGAGCATCCTGGGGAGTAAAGTCTGAAAAGCAAAGTCTTACCATGGTGAGATAAAGGCAGCTGCTATTTTAGGCACAACCCAACAACATCAAGAAGAAAAAGCTTGAGGTGGAAGACGCCACACTGGGATTTACTTCTGTTTACCTTCTTTAAGGTTTGCTGAAGGCAGGTAGACTTGCGTTGAGTCTGGTGTAAGCCTCAGCGGCAGTGAAAGCATTGCTCTAATACTGAAGTTTTTCAGCTAAATAGCTACAAACATAGAAATGTATGAGTGTGTTCAGCAGGGGAAGCTGCATCCTAGAATTACGATATCCAAACTTGAATTTACATCTTTTACTCATAAACAACACTGCAAGTGGAAATATTTTCAATTTAGTGCTTCCTGCCAAAAAAAAAAAACCTCATACAGAGTAAACAATCTTCAAAACAAATTATTATTTTCAACCAAATGGAAAGAAAGCATCTCACTCATAAGAACAAACAAACAAAAAGAAAACAACAGTGACAGAGCTTTTGAAAAGTGTGGTACAATTTCCAGGATGGGCAACGATGGTGGGATGTACATTCATTATAGTAAAATTGCAGTCTGGGGGGCTCTAGTCTGGAGCGAGCAAATTAAACAGCACAGACGCTCTTCCCATCATAAAACAGTCAAGCCAATCCCCTGTGACCATGCCGAGGAACATCAATTATTTCGGGCACAGCGGAGGATAACTTCATAACTTGGTCGCTGCTCAAAAAGAAGGCTCTGAATGCTCGCCCCAGTGCCCCCGCTGGAACTATTCAATTTGAAGCAATGTGGGTGCCCCGAGAGCGAGCTTGGCTGTGGTTTATTTAGTGTTGCAGAGAGGGCCGGGACTGTTGAACCATACTGATTGTGCTGTAATGCAGCCTGAAAGCTCCACTTGCCACACAGAGCTGCCATCAATTCCCAGTGCAGATGACCTGGAGGCTGTTTTGACATAATTGAACATTAAATGATGAAGGGGTGACGAATGACAGGCACTTTACTCCACCGCCTGAGCATTTGACAGCTCTTAGACGAGCCTATGGGGGATGTGGTTAACGCCATAGCGGTGAATGTCCAAAGCAACCAATCATTAAATGGGGCAATTTAATATCGTATTTCATGTACATCAAATTAGATCTGTGATCCCACCATCAGGTTGGTAAAAACTGATGTCTCAGTTGTGGCAATTAAGGTAATAAAGGACCTGCAGGAGGAAGGGAGGGAGAGAGGGAAGGCGAATTCACAATGGCTTGTTCCTTAAAGGGACAGTTCCCCCCAAAATCAAAATATGTACTGTATTTCTTCTGTTACCTGTAGTGCTATTTATCAGTCTGGATTGTTTTGGTGCGAGTTGCCAAGTGGCTTTGTAGTGGTGTGTGTCTAGCTCTGGAGCAATTGATAGTGGCAGAGAGGTTAGGAGAGCAGCATCTGCTTAAATGCACTGTCCTACACCTTGTAAAATGCTAATGCACTCTATAAATAAGGAGTACAAATCCCAGGGCCATGACTTTTGAGTTGGTTTGAGTTGCCGAGTGTTGAAAATATTGGCGGTAGAGATGTCTGCCTTCTCTCTAATATAATGGAACAAGATGGCACTTGACATGTGGTGCTCCTGGCGCCAAAAGAATACACCCATCTACTCATGGATGAGAGCCTCGTGCTCGTGCAAGATGTAAACATTAATGGCCTCCTTGCTGGCTGAGCTGTAAGGTTACTTAGCTTGGTGGTGCTAGATGAGATAGAAGTAGATGCACGCCTTCTTTTGCACGATGATGCGGTTGGCAGATGTAGCTCAGTAGGAAGAAAATGGTTCCTACGTGAAATTGCTCACAACAAAGTCTGTGGATTATCTTGAAAAAACAGGTCATGGTTTCTTGAAAGAGACATTGCTGTTCTAGCACCACTGAGCTCAGCCAACAAGGGTATAGTGCATGTAAGAGGAAAAATAATATTCTTTAACTGTCCCTTTAATGGTTGGTTAATGAAAAAGTCTTAATCACAGGGGCTCTGAAGTCATGGCCCTGGGATTACTACTTCTTATTTATAGAATCCATTGGCATGTAACGAGGTACAGGACACTGTATTTAAGCAGATGCTGCTCTTGTAACCTCTCTGCCACCATGAATTACTCTAAAGCTAGACACAACCCACTAAAAAGCAGTCCTGGCCAACCATACATCCCATCCCCCATCACTGGGAGAGGAGGCGAATTTATCTTAAGAACCCTGGAGAGTCAGATAAGACCCCCCGGTGTCTCAGAGACCTGTGGAAAAACACACACATACAAAAGGCTTGTGTCCCTTAGGATTTGTTGGAGCCCAGGGACATAGGGAGATGGTGACATTATGGAGGCTGGCTGTGCCGTAAAGCCGATAGGCAAGACGCCAGTCCAAGGAGCAGCACACAGATAGCACGATGATAACAGTAAACAGTAAAATGTGCCAACATAGTCATGTGAGGAGGAAATTAAAGCAGAAAAGAGGCAAAGGGAAATGGAAGTGCTGTATATGAGCTGGTTCAGAGATACATTGGTGTGCATTGTTTATATATAAAAAAAAGCCTGTCTGGAGGTACAGTTGTGACACAGAGGACATACAAACATGAAACAGCTGGAGTGTTTTCTTCAGTGATGCCAAAGGAGTAATTACAAAATCATGTCCTCCTCACTTTGCAGGGGGAAAAAAAAACAAAGCAATTCTCTGCAAGTAATTAGTGAACACGTGAAAGCAGTTTGCATGAGTTGAGAAATAGCGCAAAACAGAAAAGATGCCTCACAAACACACACATTTGTGTCTTTGTTGCCACTTCATCATCATTATAGGGGCAGGAGGAGGGATGATGGATCAGGTAGAGGTTTCAATTAATCATCAGCCGCTGTTTCATGGAGACAGCGTATGCCAAAGTAAAAACAGAGGGGTGAGATAGCAGTCAGGCATTTGCCCACCAGCAACATTATCGTCCCTGCTACATCTGCTATCAGCATTAGATTGCATCCAAATATGCTTATTAGACTTCAATCTGACTTTTCACATACACATCAGACCTGCTTACATGTCTGAGGATCGCACAGACGCACAGAAACCACATGTTGCTGATGTGATGAAATGCATTTCTGACCACCTCCTAGGTGGTCCGGCAAATCAATGTCAAAATAGTGCATTTAGTACATTTTTATTTCATCCAGTTATTACAAGATCACCAGGATGCATATTAAGACTCAGACACACAAATACTGACATCAAAGAATTAGTGCCAATGAAGGCCGACTGTTGTCTCGCCCCACAGCGGCTGTGTCTCGGCCAAAAAGAGGCACTTGAACACACCGCAAAGACTACAGCCAACGGTCAACCAGCATAGATGTTCTGCGCCTGCATGAGAGGAAATAATTCTCAGTACCAGCAGGCCGTGGTAGTCTGTATTCGTCATGCAAAAGGGGAAACAGAAAGACTGTCAGGACACAGGACAGTTTCAAGACACTAGTAAGGGACTTAGCACATTAACAACACAACCCACTATTGAAAGAACAAAGGATATTTACTGTGCGCTAGCAAAGAGTAGCACAAACAATTACAGTGCAGTGTTCTGCTGGAAAACCTTGGGTCCTGGCATTCATGTGGATGCTACTTGACACACCCCACCCAGCCGAACACCGTTGCAGACCAAGTAAACCCCCTCATGGCAACAGCACTTGTTGATGGCAGTACCCCCTGAGCAGGACAATGCACCATGCCACACCACGAAAACTGCTCAGGAATGACCCCAGGAATGGGACAAAGAGCTCAAGGTGTCGACATTGCCTCCAAATACCCAAATCCCAACCTGATCGAATATTTGAGGGACGTGCTGGTACCCCAGTGGTACCCCCAACCTACAGTGGGCCCTCCTTGGACCAGGCTTGGCTCTGACCTGTCAAGGCATGAACACAGGACCTCTGGGGGGTGCCCTATAGTGTGTGGCACCAACGCGTTGGCTTCAGATCTTTTGAGTCCTGTGGGTTGTGAGGTGGGGTACCAGCATGTCCCACAGATGTTTGATCAGACTGGAATTTGGGGGATTTGGAGGCCAGGTCAATGCCTTGAGTTCTCTGTCAATGTCCTCGTGCCATTCCTGAGCAGTTTTTGTGGTGTGACATGGCACATTGTCCTGCTGGGGGGCCACTGCCACTGGGGAGAACTGTTGCTATGAGGGGGAGGGGTAGCTGGATTGCACTGGTGTTCAGGTGGGTGGAGCGTGTCAGGTGGCATTCAGAACCCAAGGTTTCCCAACAGAACATTGCATTGTAGCAAGATGTTCAATGTTGTTCACGCCACCTGTCAGTGGTTTAAATGTTTTGGCTGATCGAAAATAAAAAACAGATGAGGACTGGGTACGGCTGTTGAAAGACATCATGCTTCTCACAGGCATGTATTTGTGTTCGCAGCTTCCAGCAGTTCACTGTGAAGCAAAAAAATGAAAGCCAAATGTCTCAGTGGGGTGTAGTCACAGGGCGTCTCTCTCTCTCCTGACACAGGAGTTTCTCCTCACTGAGGGGGAGGCAGCCACGCCGCTGCCTATCCTATCCCCCCCATCCCCCAAAACAAATAAAGTGTCTGATACAGACCAGGCCCCTGCCGGCGCCCCAGCCCCAGCCTTTGTCCGGGCCCCAGGGCACAATGCCAACTGTGATCAGGAGGCAGCATCGCTGATCACACACTGAGACACAAGTGCAGCAGAGTGCAGCTACTTCATTCAGACTGATGATGGACTCTCACAGAGTGGTTTTAACTGTGGGGTAGGACGTGTTGGAGAGTCGATCCACACAGTTCACATTTCAGGGAACATACAAACTCATTTGCATTGCAGAAGACAAGCAAAATGTGTGAGCATACAGAGGCAAACAAAGGTTTCTCACGACCGTGCTTAATTATGTCAGAGAGGTGAGCACATGAGAAGTCAGCTTTAAGCAATAGAGCGTGAAAATCAAACTAGAACATTTCCCTTGAAACACAGGGCAAAATTAGGGATTAGAGTTTTTTTCTGGAGCTTTTAACAAGCCTGGTGTTCAACGTCATTAGTGATGGAATTTTTACAAAAACTCAGAAACTCCTCAGGAAGGGAAACAATTTCACATTTCTGGAATTTCCAGAGCTCAGCAGTTTCATCTGCTCAGGCTGAGGTGGGCTGAATGTTTCACTGCACCACTGAAATAAAGGCTGTGAGAACGAACAGGGCAGCTTTAGTCAGATATGCCTTTCTCAGCGATAAGAAATGATTTCCTCATAGCATCTGAAACTAATCACTGACTCTGGCATCTCTGGGGGGTTTTTTTCTTAACATTGTTTTAACAAAAAGGTGCTTAGGTGGTAAATCTAGTCACACATATACAAACTGTATGTAAAGTAAACACCTATGGAGAGGTAGAGGCTCTTATGGCTCACTGCCAAACCACTAAAAGGATTAAGGTGTGAGGCCAGACTGCAGACAGAGGCAAGTATAGAAGTACCAAGAATTCAAACACAAACGCCTCCCAATACATTCCTGGGTTCCTCCCCTGTTCCTTTAGATAGAGTGCAGCATATCTAAAAGTCTGACCACTGCTTTGAATAACTTAAAACTGATTCACTGACATCTACATTACCTTAAGCCTACTTTCCCCCTAGACAAACAACCCCCACTAACATCTGATTTTTATATTTAATGGGAAAGGTTACAATTGGCATTCACTCCAGGTACAAATGACTCAAATGCATGCAGTGATCACCGATATTTGTCGGCTCAAGCTCCGATCAGCAATGATGGAAATATGACACCATGCTGGAAGTGCTAATTTTAACCTCTCTGCCGGTGCGATGCAACAACGGGCCGTTACAAAATACCTTCCATCTCTGTACAAGCAGTGCTCAGACATTGTTCAAAATCAAGTAGGGCCGCTCCCTAATAGAATAAGGTTAGTCAACCAGAAAGGTCGTTAGTTGGAAAGATTTCATTGGTCGCTTAATTTTGGTGGAAAAAGGTTATTACAAAGATGGGAAATTTAAAGAAAAAGAAAAAGACATATTTCCATTGAATCTGAGTTAGTTTGCTGGTTAAAAATTGCTGTGAAGGGATTCAGTTTCCTCCGTTACAGCTGATTTTCTCATGTTTTATGGAGGACAAAGGAGCTCGGCTGCTGCAGATGAAGATACATTATCTGCCTATGGTAGATTTACACAGTAACCTATTTTCCATGTAGTGCACAGGCATGTGTGAAGCTGTCAGCTAGATTGGCTGGGAGGCAGTCAATGAGTCTGTCTTGCTCACGCCGTTTCCTCCAGGCTCTGGTCTAAAATTAGGTCCCCTGCCTGAAGGACATTGCATGATGGTGGTCTTCTGGACTTTGGTGGAAAATACACGGCCCTTTATGTGTTTGGTGCCCAGAGTATGCCGTCAAATTCAATTCAGAACACTTTATTTAAAGGCTAAAAGGACCAACACAGCCTATTTCAGTGAAAAGATATCCGATTGCAGCTGAAAGCTCCCCAAGGGCATAAATGGTGTATTGACCAAGTACTTTGTAATAACTGCTAAAACATCAATTCCCTTTCAAATGCATTTATAACTTCCCTTCTCTGTAAAGCCTCTCATCCTGTCCAAAGCACTCCCGTCCAGGCAGAATGAGGTCTTTGTGAAAGTGTAACAACACAGACAGTCCCTTCCTGTCCTCTGTGTGGGGGAGACACTACAGCAGGACATCAAGATAAGACTGCTGTTAAAAGATAACAAGACGGATAATCCTTTTTTCTCTCCTCTCTTTCTCTCTCTGCACAGGCAGTGAAACAGGCCTGATGTTTCGAGGCAGGAGTCTCTCCTTCACTCCGAGGTTCTTGGAGGCAGGTGTAGTAAATGCACCTGAGTGTTGAGCCCTGTAGGAAGCTGCAGGCGAAGACTGTCAGTTGTTGTTACAGCTTAACCGAGACTGCTGAGTTTATTCATGCCTCCAGCTCGCACTCCCAGCATAGACATGAGGGGAAAGCTCAAAACAACCACTCTAGTCTACACACCATGTTAAATGACAAGATGCGATTGGGAATGTTAAAAATAACTCCGCTGCACTAGTTTAGCTCTCCTGCACAAAGGGGAAATCCTTCACTTTTGGTCATGACATATTATGATGGTATTTTTTCCTTCATGTTGTGTTCTTTAACTGTGCATGAGATGAGGCTTGTCAGACGCACAAAGAAGAGCAGAAAGCCTGGAAGTGTAGAAATACAGGCAGTAAGCCCGTTAAAGACGCAGAGCTCAGATTCAAAGGGAATTCAAGATTCTCTGAGTTGTGTTGTGTGCTGCAGCGAGTTTGTTATTTTGACCCTGATAGACTTCGTAGGCTAATTAGATCTATCTCAACAACCCAAGCATGTGTATATATATATATCTTTTTTAAGAACCCTTAGAGAGCTGATCACTGCAAACTGAACACAAACATTTGGCACAGTGTACATGTATACGTTACTCCCGCATTAAATTGGACTCCAGAGCATGAAATTGCCTCTGAATCGGAGGGCAGAAGCTGTGGTATTTTGTAATGCACAGCAGAGTAAAGCTGATGCCACGGATGCAACGCGGCACCCAGCCACCCAAGTTAAAAGCAATTGCACATGCAACATCTTCCCTCATCTATTTCTAATGAAGACGGTGACGGGAAACAAATTAACATGAGCTTTTTGTCAACAGGTCGCGGTGCCCTGTTTTTAAGATGCTGTAATATTATAATATGTATAAGATTTCAGCCGTGGTTGAATTGGTGACACCCATGGTAACCGTGGTAACAGCAAGCGTGGTTTGATTCTACTACAGCTAAAAGTAAAGAGAGTGAGCAGTAAACAACGAGGCTGATTTAATGAGATAAACTGTGCTGTGATTACATGCTGCGTGGTTTCCCTGTGAAGCCTCTCATTCTGAATACAGTAAGACAGAAACAATATTGACAATAACTATACTGACCTTCTCTTTTTTTGTTTGTTTGTTTGTTCCATAACATGTTTTACATTTTCACTTTAGGTTGGTTTTGCTGGGTGTAAGAAAAACAAGTCAAAAGCAGTTCTGATCGGTTCACAAAGCCTATCCTACATTTCTTAAAGTCATGAAGAGGTCATACAGAATCCGATTTACCAACACAGGTTGCTATGTCAGCTATGTAACGTAGATTTTATTGATAGTATAATTACGTATAATGCAATTGTAACACAGTAAGTCCAAGCCCAACCAAATGAGCATTCTGTTATGATGTTAAAATTAAACACATATACACACATATTCTGACCAGTCACAATGACTGTTATACCAGCTGATCCCAGAGCTGTGCCATGCTACAGTGTCGAAATCGGCCGATGTTTGCCAAACTGCTGTAAAAGAAAGTCTCTATTTTCCTAAACGTTGTCAGATGTATAACGTAGGCGCAAACTGATCACAAGCAGCACTTGTCAATCTACATGACACAACACATTCCCACATGTATACACAGGAAGTAAAGGCTAAAACAACAGAGATGGAGCACCCACTTGTTCCTGGAAGGCATAAAGTCGATAGAGAGATCATTACAGAATGTAATTACACTGAATTGATCTATTTCAGAAAAACAAATCGACCATAAATGGTATCAAAAATGGGGTTTGATTTCAGGTAAATGAAAAAAAGTATTATACTTTTAAATTACTAAATATAACTGTGGGAATATTCAGTCATCACACTCCTTGGAAAGGGAATGGAAATGCTATCTGTCAGGACAAACAAGAAAATCAAGTTTAACCTTTGTTGTCAGAAGAAAAATATGACATCAGTCAAGGTAAAATATTCCTTTAATAACTGGCTGACAGGAGGAATGCCTATGATTTAAATTGCAAGACTATACCATGATCCTAACAATATCTTGTTTACTTTAACATATGTGGCAAGAAGTTAAAAAAAAGGCACTTACAAAGAGCCTGACACCTTAAAGAGATTCAGCAAGGTTGTCTGGCTTTTGAGTGTTCAGCGGCTGTAGTAAAGTGCTTTTGCCCGAAACCTGCCGTACAAGCTGACTCCCTGATGGCTCTAATGACATCTAAAAAGGTCTGACCCCTGAGTAGTCTGGACAGGCAGCCAAATGCTGCTTATAGGGCATCCTGGATCAGGCTGACAAGTATATAATCTAGGGAAAGTGACTGAGGCACAGCACAATGACGACTGTTCACCTTACGTGGCTTCTATGTGAAAATATAAACAGATTTCATGTTGGCTGAAAATGTTGAATCCTGGAAGAGAAAATGCTGCATGGCACCGGGCTGGAAAAGAGGACCTGAGAGTAAAGCCCCTTTCCCAACTGGACAAAAAAAAACAAAAAAAAAAAAACACTAACACCCACTCGCTAACATCTGGCTTTTGCTTTTAGGGTAAAGGTTACAATCAGCATTAAATCTCGGGACAGATGACTCCGTATTAGTTACGGGTATTCATCGGCTCCAGCTCCGGCAGTGATGGAAATATGACAACCAGGGTGGTCTTGCTAATTTTCACCCCGTTTCTGGCACGATGCATGTCATGCCGCAACAAATTTCATTCATCTGCATCAGTCTTGACTAGATGGTAATCCTAGATTTGCAAAACTCTCACAAAATATTTTGTCTCGCTGTTTTATGGTGTGAAAACATTGTGGTTAAGGTCGAGTCAGGTTTAGGCACATAAAGCATTTGGTCAGCGTTTGGGAAAGATATGGTTTGTGTTGAAATGATCACTTGACACAGGGAACATGAAATCTCATGGGAGTTCGTGGGAATCTGGGGTTACCATGTAAGCATGCCCGCCTCTGTCTGAGTAGGACCCGAACATAATTCCAAATAAGTTGGCAACGACCTTGAAAGGAAGACGAAGAATGATGGAGGAACATTTTCTCTCTCCTCCATGCTGCTTTCTACTGTTTACTATCCTGTTTTCCGCTGAATGTGGGACATCGTAAGTTATACCCCAGTAAAAAAAAAAAAAGGCATACTCCCCTACTACAGAGTATACGGCTCTGATTTATATGAAATCAGAAAAAGAGTCTATTGCCAATTGTTATCAGTGAACATTCATTCTAAAGAGTTTGAGGGCCGATCAGAAGAGCTTATCAGATGATGCAAAACACACGAGAAAATTTGACTATGTGCTGTCATTGGTCTTGTGGTTCTGACAAACTGTGGCTCACACTGAACATTCATGATTTACTGCCAACCTGACATTCAGCTAACCTGCCTGATCTGAATGCAGACAAACCATCTCTCTCTCCTCACTTGCCAAACTCACATCACACTCAACGCTACTATGGAGGCTGTGATACACTCTGCTTCTTTCACCGTTTAGCTTTGTTTTGGCCGCTATTTTGCCCACACAACCAACATGGTATCTTTATGTACACCAGCTTTTTCTCATCTAAATTCCTCCAGGGTTTGATTTGTCTTGTCTCTGCGACTCGATACGCAGGGCTGATTCAAGGCAGTTGTAACAATTTTTGGTTTCATGTCATTACTCAATAACCTCTTGAACTAGGGATGCACGATAATATCGGTACGTCATCAGTATCGGCCAATATTAGCTTTGAAATGACCTATCAGAATCAGCCAACGTGTTTTTTCTTAATTTGCACAATGAATGAATATTACATATATTGATAAGTATTGTATTTCATGTCTCCATCTACTGGAGGGCAATCACAATAAGGGTATGCATGCATGATATCCTCGTAAAAATCCTCAAGAAAACACTGTCCACTAATTTTGGTGGGTAAAGGGTACGTCGTGCTGTGCTGTGGTGATGTTTAGAGTTTGTATTGACAGCAGTCCAAGAATTCTTGTCCAGCATGATAAAAACATCCTACAGGGTCTGACATTAATTTCTGTTCACTTAGATCCAGGTCAAGGGTATCCAGCTAATTTTTCCCACTCTTTATCTTACAGCAGAGGGATTATCAGGGACTTTTCATGTCCAGCAGAATTCACCTATCCTTTTGACAAGGTCTTTTAAGCTCTCGGGATGTTACAGTGCTCCCCAACATGTTAAGGGCTGATTAATAGCACTTAGAAGTAAGAGACTTCTAAGTTGATAAAATGCTGGGTGACACTGTGGGCAGTCACAGGCTCTTTTTATGTCCACAGGTCATTAATCTAGAGCTCTAGCTGTCGCTGATAAATCATCCCTTTACTCTCATCAGATAGATGTCCTGTCACAGAGGGATTAAATGTAGAGATGATGTTTACTTTAGAGAGAAGAGAGTTGGGTGCTGTGGGTGCCAGTGTGACTAAAGATGTGATGGGGTTTACTCTTCTCCTTCCAATTATCGGCCACTCTGAGAAAGACAGCCAGCCAGCCACGCAGCTCTGTGTGTACCCATGAATTATACATGGGCTCCATTAAGACACTTAACAGCTGGTTCCTCAGGAACTTACCAGCAACAACTGCAGCCTGGCTGCCCCTGTGTGCCTGCTTATTAAAACAGCAGCACTTGTGATTAAGGTTGTGCAGTAATGTGCATTTTGACCATCATAAACCAGCCAGTCACAGAGCTATTTTCAGTTCAATCTCATCTCTCTGGAGGGCCACTGGGCCAGCTGCCGATTTCCCTGCATGGCGGCGAGATGCACTACAGTAATTAAATGTCTGCTTTGGCTTACTGACCTTGCTCTGGTTCAGGCACTGAGCCTTTTCTATACCCAACTGTAGCAGATGCCCCGGTCATCATACCTATAGATCCAACAACGATCCAGGGGTAATGACTTCAGGAAAAGACCATTTTAATGCGTGTTAAAGGAAGAGAGGGGAGGTGGCAGACAGCCATGATCGTTTGGACACCTGGTTGTAAAACTAATAAGTAAAAAGGAAGCTGAATGTAGTGAAGACCTGTTCAAATTCCCACTACAATATACATTTGGACACCACTCAAACTCAATTCTCCTGGCACACCGGCTGCCTCTTTCACACATGCACTGCAAACCTGAAATATCTAGACATTAACTGGAGGGGCTGTATGTGAGACTGCAAACGTCTGAGTCAGTTGGATCCGACATTAAACACACTTTACCTTGCCAGCTCCCCGGAACAAAGTCAGTGGAAAGTCCGATTGAGCCCATGTGTGAATAGAGCAGGTAATTGTCTGGGGGAATTCACATCAAGCGTGTGGGCATGTGGATGACGTCTCTATCACGCAGCATCCGTGGGAGAAGAGCAAGGATCATTTACAGGAAGGGCAACAAAATGACTAACTGTAGAGACAACGGAATCTAGGAACTTCTGTCGGTAAGGGCTGAAGCTGACATTGTCAGACAAATTGAAGGACAGCAAAGGACTCTGTTGTTTGTGACCAAACTACGAGCAGGCTATGTGACCATGATGAAATCCGCATTGTGTCCTGCCTGTTGCAATCTATACCCAGACATCACCCCTTGCCCTAAACCAAACAGAGTATTCCCAGTAGGTGAGAACGCTTCTGACAGAGACAATCTCCTGTTGAATGTCCGCACCAGAGGACTGCATTGGGATTGGGATCCAGCGGGTCCCAAAGGACCCAACACAAATCTTGATGGAGGGGCCAGTTTTCATTTAACTACGGGTTGGAACAAAATGTTTACAAACTAACTGTGGGTCATGTGATTTGTTGGCATACAATTGAGAGCGCTACATCTGATCAGTGCCGTCATTCAGGGTGCGCATGAGAGGGTGTGGGCTCACTGGCCTATCACAAGCAAATTAGGGGAATTTAACTACCTTAATACATTTTATGTAGGGCTGCCCCTGACTAAGAATTTCTAGTCAACCAACAGTCGTCATTTAGGGCCATTAGTGACTAGTCACCCACATTTTTACGATATAAATTTAATTACCTAATTATATATTTTGGGCGGGGCAACACAATGGTTTAAGTTGAAGGTCTTAGAAAGAATAGTTTTAGCATTGTGCTACATAGTTAATGGGCATGTAGCTCCTTCCATGTTTCAGATGATACGTCATGTTTGTAGTCGACCAATGAAGATGAGTTTACATATCACCTTGGGTTCGTCCTTCACCTTCTCAAAATCATCCTACACTTTGGATTTCCTGCCCGACATGTTATTAACTAGCCTGTGGAATAACCGCAGGTACCAGCCCTGGAAATTAGGGGCCGTACAAATCTTTAAGCATCTTTAACTGCCTGGAAAACCTGAGGTCGTGTTTTATTTTTTTCTGTGACTAAGCGACGAATGAAATCTTGCCGACTAATGACCCTCCTGGTTGACTTAGGTTTGGTTGCCTATTAAGGGGCAGCCCTAATTTTTTTGTAAATACTAGTGTTGCAACCGTAACTGACTTCTCTACATATGTTATCAGCCCTCATCAACCGGAACGAGCACCCCGCCCCCTCTGGGCCCTAGGCGGAAGTATAACACACACTGCTGGAGTTGGCGGTAATGGACAGAAATCCAGCAGGAGTGGGACTAAGATAACTTGATTCACTTTACCTTGCCTGGAGTTCATATGAGAAAACGGCTTTGGTTTGCCTGACTGACTAGTCTGAAACTGTGAACATGAGACTTCAAAGAAATATTCTCACCCAAATGTCTATTCTTAACATTTTTACATTTTTATGTTACCCTAAGATCGGAGGGATATATCTTTCTATTCTCTTTACAGCAATGACCCGATTCCCCCATGCGGCGAGCTTTCATCTGATCTAATCTCATGTAATGTTCTTTCATGAAACTGAGTGTTTGTTTGCATTCATATATACAAAGCAGATTAGTTACATCTTGCAGAAACGCTACAGCTTGCACATACAGTAGCTTTCCTTTATCCATATATCCCTACACTTGCAAAAATATCAACAGCATCTTGTAACATCCAACACTAAAATGTATTTGCATCAGATGCCATACAAAACATGCAGATGTTGCAACAGATATACAGATGCACAGCCTGTGTAACATTAAAACCTACATGTAATATTTGACCTCTTTACACACTCCAAATTCTGAGGATTTGCACTGCAGTCTTTGGCTTTAGTTTAGCATCAGCTTGATTATGAGGCAACAAATGATACAAGAAATTGGATTTTCTGGGTCTAATTCTGTGTTGCGTTGTATCAATACTCCTTTAACGCTCCTAACAAGATTCGGCCTGCATCATAACATTTCACCACACAACCGCTTTAATATAATTCTAAAATCTATAATACAAGCAATCATACCCGTGTAAAAATTGTTCAGACTCGGATTTTGTGCATGGCAACAGGCATTTTTCATAACAAATCCCTTATTTTCTATGGACAGGAGTTATTAGCATAACTATATAATTTGACATGATGATTAAACATCAGACTAAGACAGACAAAGACTGACTTGAATGATCAACACCACGGGGAGCAAAATCGAGTGGGACTGAATCAAGACAGAGGCTTTCTACAGACAACACTTATTTGCCTTTTTCACCATATGAGCCGTCGACAATGTGTAATGTTTTTCAATGAGATAGAGGTGCTAAAAATGGCTCCTTCAACAGCTGCTTTACCCCCACCTCCCCCCAAAATTCACCCCACCTTCTGCTTATGTCCCTTATTTTCTGAGCCATAATATTTTTCAAGATTAGACACACAATTAACTCTAATGTTCTTAGCTGCGAGAGTGGGGCTTACTGCTGGAGAACAAAATACAATCATCTTCCCACAACTCAGCTCTGTGTTAGACAATGCCTGGACATTAGCTGATAATAATGTGGCATGCACAATACAATACATAATGCTTATCTTCCAAATGATGGCGTCCATTGGAAGTCAGAAGTGGCAACAAAAGATTTGTTGTCAGAATAAATTGCCACAGGTCTCTTTTTACACAATAACGTGAGTTTCTTTCCACTGTGTAGCCTACAACCGAGCCCAATTCTTTAACATTGCACAAAGGATAATCTAACGGAGGTTCAAGCATGTGTAGAGCTGAGCTGACACCTGCCTAGCAGGTAGGCAGGAGCAGACTGCACACCAGCACCTGCAGATGCAGCACCCTGGGGACCTGCCTGCCACACTGTGTATCCTCACACAGACATGGCTAGCTCAGATGCCGTGAGAATATTATGCAAACACAACCAGAAAACACAGTCATAAGGGGGAGAAGCAGAAGTGGAGTGATGCTTTACATACCTGGATACTGGCTAAGGATATTTGTTTTGTCCATTTATCAGTTTAAATAGGCATTCCCTCCATTCAAGAAGGTAAACAGTGTGCTATAATGTTTACAGTCTGAGACGATAAATCCAGTCAGAGACATCCACCATTTGAAAACAGTGATAATCACCATGGAAAATGGATGCCAGACATTTCTTTTACCATAGTTGCAAGGCATATTTACAAAATACTTGTCTTAAGTGCAGCACCCTCTTCTTTTTTAAAGTTTACTGAAATGCAGTGTCATATTTTCCAAATAATTATACAGCATTTTGCAACAAAATCCTTCAAATCCCCTTCACTGCCTGGTGTGCAGCCATTTCTCTGCTTCTCCACTGTTAATCTACAGAAAAATGTATCCTGGTGATGTTCATTTGAGATACGAGGAACATGAACACCCTTATTATCATCACAGTGAACAGCTTATTTGTCACAGGGCCCATTATTCCTCATTAGGAGTAGAGGGCGTTGTGGGCGCCGCAGCGCTGGGCATCAAGTGGCTACGTGATGAATGTGCTTTGGGTGTGTTTATCGCCCTAACAGTGCAACACAGCAATGATGACCGATGGGCTCCAGAGAGCAGGGAAAAATCAGCACTGCAACGACCTTGTTTTACCTGATAGGTCACATGGATAGCAGAGGAAATGTCTCTTGCTCAGAACAATCTCTATCCAACACGCACTTTGAGAAATCTGAACATATTTACTCCTTGAAATTGTTTTTGGAACAGTGAGTCCTGTGACGGGCAGAGGCAGACAAAAGCAGACTTCTCATCTCTGGCCTCTAACTGCTGATTAATTAAGCTAACATTAACAACATGAGTTGGTCCAAGAACACTGTCTCCATCTGACCTTTGAAGGTTTCTGGCAGACGTGCTTGAAAACAAGAACCCTGTGAAAGGGTCTTAAACATGTACTGCCCTCAACAGTTGATGATCCATGTAGAAGACATGTCAAAAAATAAACAGCATTGTTCTTGTGCTTGAATTTAGAGCTAGTATTTTAAGTATGCTTAGGAAAACTGTAAAGCTCTTTCTGTATGGTATCTTTGGAACCAAAAGTAACCCTTAAGACATGGTACCTAGACCCTAGCGTGTTAAAATAGTATGTTTCACTTCTAACAAACAGCAGAGTAAAACTGAGCTGCTGACATTTCACAAAATGTGACAGCATCCAGAGCTGGCTTCTACAATTTGGGGAACTACTACATGACGGCTGTGCTAGTCATAAACAGGGCTGTAACCCCACAAACTACTGTAGCAGTACTGTAGTTAGTTAATGATCTACATCGTGGTCACTGCTGTAGATCATAACATTAAGCTAGTAAAGTAGGCATGCTAACGTTTGCAGCTTACATTAGAGCAGACACAATGGCCCTTTTTAGACAAAGATTCCGCAATGCTGCCGTACAGAAGGTGCGCCATTACGCCAGCTTTGCTTTCTACACTGAACCAAACAATGCCAGCATATAGCTGCAACACTTTTGGATAGCATGCCAGCGTTCCGGAAGCAAATGAGGTTCAATGTTCACAGTGTCTTTGCTGTCTATTACAGGGATATTGGTTTGCAGCCAGGATTCATACAAAAACACACAAAACACCTAACACTGATGGACAACAGAAAGCAACAGGACATACTTTACAGAGCAGGGGGGTTTACAGTGTCCAGGTCAAAGTACAAGTAAACAATCTAAGCTATCTGTGTCATAAGACATGTCGTGTAGCACAACAACATCAACATCTGGTGTCATTTTACACAGAGCTCAATTCGGCACTGTTACTACCTCGACTGCTGGCTTAGCAACATTTACATACTTCTATATCATACTCTTATTCTTAGTTCTTATAATTCTCTGTTCTATATTTTGGATCGACTGTAACCAATCACAATTTTCCCTCGGGGATCGATAAAATATTTCTGATTCTGATACTCCTTCTGCTCTCCAAACTCTTTAGACACTCTCTCCAACTACAGCCCCATGCACACCACTTCGGGATGATAATAAATCCAAAGCTTGACGGGACTGTCATGCCTAGTTACCTTTGCTAAGTAATGATTGTACAATCGCTATTCAAATGAATACCTTAATATAGTATGGCAGACGGTTAATTGATCAGTAAATCATTGCTCACTCACCGCATATTGATGCTTGCTTACAGAGTCTCTAACCTTGCAACCGCAATGGATTTTCTATGAATGACAAACATAGATAGTTCCGCCAATAAATGTTATACAACTAGGGCTGGGTATACAATATAAACATATGCTTCATTGACATTTTGTTGTAAATTAAATACCTTTGGGTTTTAGACAGCTGATTGGATAAAATAAGCAAAGTGAGCAAGTAATCAAGCCGCCCAATTTATCATGGTCCCCTAGGTCCAAAAGACACACTAAGGCATGACCTTTATGAACTGATCAGCCACTAATTTGTGTCATTAAGGCGAAACTGCTCCAGGGCTACGCTTATTGGAAAATTTAGCACATAATTTGCATCCCTCTGGAGACCCTGCAGCTGTCAGTAAACCAATACTGTGGTCAAAGTGTTACTGAACTTATAAGACATACAAACTTGAAATATCCATCAATGTAACATTGACATTATGACCAAAGGGTTCACGTATGCTCTTGCCAATATCTCGTCTCACAAGAATGCACTGGCAGCAGCCCAGAAGGCAGTTTTTGTCCCTACCTGTGAAAAAGGAACGAGCTCTGAATACAGAGTGGCTGCACAGCCATTAACAGGACTCAGAAACAAGCACCGCTATTAATCATTTTTACTCATTCTCTGGCGGGCAGCAATTTGTTCATTCAGTAATTCAGATATGAAATGGAGGGGGGAAAGTGGGAAGAGGTCGGGTAACGTGGCGAGGTAAAGGCGGGATCAGCGTTTCACACTCTCATGTAGGTGAACAGGAGTTGGCACAGGGCTTGTGCAGCACTGGCATGCTAAAATATTAACGTCCTGGGCTGTGAATATTCATGCGCGGTCGTCCCCATCGTCAGATTGTGGAGGACAAAACAGTGTCCCTGGAGTGTAATCCGATTCCGCGTGTTCCTGCTTCATTTCCAAGGACAGGGGGACTCCGGGCAGAGTGGGTGGCTGCTTGCTTGGAGGTGAATTTGTGGCTGCAACATGTTTCCATCTACAGGAGGCAAGAAGGGGCGTCGGACTGCTGGGTCATGACAAGTGAATATGACCTCAAGTCATAACTGTCTGCGTGAGGCCAATGACAATGGCTCAGGGTGTGGTGTACATGCCTTAACTACTTCTACCAAAACACCTCATAAATACACACACACACAGGTGTAAGAGTGACAACAGTTCGGCCAAGATTTACTGATCAAACCTCTTTTGCAATCAAGATATTTGATACAACTTCAACAGCTCCTGTGTGAAAATTGCAGCTTTTTTCCTGTTGTAAAAGACGACCTAATAGATACATGCAAGCGAGGGGGAGGGTAGTTTTGTAGAGCAACCAGAGCACACGCTCACATAAGTACACTCCCTGGATCTGCGTGTCTGTTTTCAAAAAGGTAACCAAGCAACCAGTTCCTGGCCAGGGCCTTTGGTTGTAGGCTTATCAGGTAACTGCACTCTGCGCCTGCTCACAGGTTCATTAGGTTTCTGTTTGTCCAAGGTCAGTGGCTTCACTTTTGATCCAAAAAGCCAGGAGTGGAGGGGGCACCAGGACAGGTCCTGCAGCATGATAGTGACTGTTCAGGTCCTAAACAAGGACTCAAACAGATATATAGAGAACGGACTAAATCAAGCAGTGTCTATTACTAAAAGGGAGAAGTGGACAGACATGCCAGCCAGGGCTAACCACAGTGTCTAATGACTGACAAACATGTAATAGTTCTTGGACATGCTCTTTGATTATAGGTGTGAGGGCACTGACACACCAGGCTGACTGTCGGTTGTCGGTCAATGACCAAATACCTCAAAGTCAATATTCAAATGATAATGCAGGGTTGACTTTTCCTGCATTCGCAAAAGATAGATAATTATATTTATACAATGAGACTTTTGATCAATAATAATCAGTGGTGTGGATATAATGACGAAATAAGGTTGCAGCGGTGAAACTGTACCACAGAGAAAACTCTTCTCTATGGTATTGGGGGGAAAAATTGTAAATTGGACGGAGAATCTCATCTGCATGTGCGTATCCTCTTTTCCTCCTCCACTGCCGATGCAACCTTAGGACTAAATGGGTAAAGGCAAAAAATACAAAAGCTACAACAGTCTAGTGAATAAAAAATTACATTACTTTACTGTAATGCAACCTTTAAACCCAGGAAAAGACAACACTTGTGATATTAACATATCCAAAAGCTAAGATTATATTGAGTCTAATATCATGATATTGATATAATGTCAATATAATGCCCAGCCCTAGTCTGTCGTCCTAGTTTTTGTGGTTTGTTCCGCACCGTTGGCACTCATCAGCCCTTGACGGTGGCTTTTTTGGCCGCAATCTGAATTGAAATCGGAGCACATTGTTGAGAGAAATCTCCCCGATTGGTAGTTTAGCTCAGTGCTGAAAAGAAACGGAAGTGAGGACAACAAACATACGAAAAGAGGGCGTGAAATCAAGCTCTTTCGCAGAAATGGTTCATAACTGTTCATATTATTGTTCACTAGCGCAATATGAGTAGAATTTGTTCTTTCAACATCAGGTCATGTTGGCTAACTGGCATCTTAAATCCGTGAAGGTCAATCTTCTGGTTTCCCTCTCTGAATGCCGAATACAGACTTCTGACACCTGTTGGAGAGTTATTTCAGCTCACGCACATGCTAGTTGGTCATTGACTGTAGTCTTTTCAGTGTGTTCAAGGGCATCTTTTTGGCCGACACACGGCACAGTCAGCCTTCATCGCCGCTAGATCTTTGATGTTAATTTGGTGTGTCTTGCCTTTAAGAAACAGATTAGTTGGCACCAGGCTCTCTGCAGCAGCGAGCATATTGTCTTACCATATAACTGTGTTGGTTAACTTTGAAAATACGTTGAATATCTTGTAAGCAGAGCTCCTGTCATGTGTCAGCCTTTGCATGGAGCAGTGTGTAGTGTGCGTAACAGCATCTGATGTGATTGTTCAAAGCAATAGCCAACCCCACAGCAGACACTGTCATATCAAATAACATCAGCACAAAGAATTACAAAAAGGAGGCCCCATCAAAGAGGCATTTTCACACTGTGTACAAACATTCCCCAAATGTCTCCTTCTGCTTTCCTTGCATCAAAATTGTTTCGTGAAGTGAAGGCGGGATGAATATCCTCTGCACTTTTAGACATTCTGAATCCTCAACGCTGACCGCAATTTCAAGGGTCTCAGATCTCTCTCTTACAATTGTATTTCTTTTGTCAGTATTGTATATTCCATGTGGTGCCTCATGGACAAATAGGGCAAAGAAAATGGAGCAGAAAGACCCTATTTGTTATTTTGCCATTTAAGAGAGGCTAGTGCATTATTGTGTATTACCAAGCCATGTTAAAAGAATGCTACGAGTCTGGCAGATACTGTTCTTGTCTGCTGAAGTGGAACAGCGCGCAAATGACGAGGCCATGATGCTATTAAGATGGTAATGAGCCCAAACAAGTGTACAAAACAATGTTGAATCATGGGACAAAAGAAGCCTAAACAACACACCTTATACTACACTCAATGCCCCAGCTTTTACGAGGAGAGATGTGCTGGATGATCCTAAACAAAGCACTAACCCTTCATTGCATACAGTTTCTCACTAATCAGCACACAGGAATGTCATTGCTCTGACCATGACTCTGTGGCTTCCCATCAAAATCTCAAAACATTTCAATAACTGCAATGGCATGACGCTGAACGAAGCCAACAGAGGATCTTGTAGCTAAAGTTTCACGTCATTGTTCAGAGTGGGAGGAGTGATCGGCTGGTTTCAGTGTAAATTCCAAAGAAGTCACACCCATATGCATGAAATTAAGACATGCATCTCCTACAGTTAACAAACAACAGTGGTAAATAAATACTCATATATACTTCAGATTGATGGTTATTAACTTTATCATATGGTTTTGATGAACTTGTGTTAGCAATCTTTCTACATTTGTAGCCTTGTTGAACAAACCAAGTTTTAAAAATGCTTTAAATGAAACAGAAACAAAAAACACACATTCTGGTTAAATAAAGGTTAAATTAAAGGTTAAAAAAATAGTGTAGAGCCTGACTGATACTGGATTTTTAGGGTCAAAGTCAATACCAATATTAGGGAGTAAAAAAATCCCAATATTAAGATTTCCGCCAATTTTTTATCTATCTATTTAAACCTATACAACGTAATTGTCCCTCAAATATGGTTATCAAAACAGGATATTTTACAGTTAAACCATTAACTTTATTGTCAGAAATAACTGGGCACTGGGACAGTAAACTTCACTGGCAATTCAATGAATATAAATCACTCCAAGTCTCTTTTACTGTTTTATGTTCTGTAAAAAATGTTTTAAAAAATTAAAAAATGATCGTGCATACTAGACAACATATACTCCAATACCAATATAGCTGTGAGAGGCTCTAATGCTCTACTTCAGTGGTCGCCAAACTAAAGATAAAAGATACCACTTGGCTGTATGTTCTTTAGGGAGGTTCCCAGCCAAATGAGGAATATCTAAATTTCAAATTCAAATCAGCGAGAAAGATTTAAATCAGAGATGTCAAACGCACGGCCCGGGGGCCAGAACCGGTCCACCAAAGAGTCCAATCTGGCCCACTAGATGACTTTGCACTCCTAATGTTGACGCACATGTGAAGGCTAAGAGATGCCAGGTTTCAGGAGCAATTGAACAGTGAGTAGATACTTCATGTAAAATGCTGCCTCTAAGGCTTTTCTACCCTGTCTGGAATACAGCTCTCTGAAATAACAATGAATACTTTCTCTGGCCATGTTTAAAGACATTAAACATTGTGAAGCATACTGTCAACCAGCAGCTTCGGTAAAATAATCTTTACCAGACCTGCTGCTGAGGCACTGACAAAACTTCAGATTGTAAATGGTTTATAATGCCATGCAAAATGTAACCTGCTTCTATAATCGCTTCAGCTTTAGTGGAAAATTATGATAAAAATGCACTTGTAATGAAAAGGAGTAGTAGACTGACTGAATGTGGAAACACTGAGACATACTGCTGAGTTTGCACATATTTGAGTAAATCGCGATCTGTTCATCATTTGTTTTGTATATGGATTTTCAGAATTAACTTCTTTACACTAAAAAAGTTGTTTATAGGTTATTATGCTGCAACTTTACTGGTCCAGATCACTTGAGATCAGATTGAGCTGTATATGGCCCATGAACTAAAATGAATCTGACACCACTGGTTTAAATTAAAACTCTTCTGATCTGTGGTTTCACAGCTGCCACTGTTATCTACCCACCTACAGTATCAACAAACAACCAAACAAACCCTCTGAGGTGGGGGTCACTGGGGTTTAAACTTTCCTCAAATACAGATCTTAACATTAAAAGGTTTAACTGACACCACTATAAACAAAGCTGTCAACAGGAGCAAACATGTGGTTGAGTTACATGGGATAACATGGGGTTTCAGATTAGAAAAGGGGGGGTGCAACAATCAGCTGGCAGATGGCAGACACAAAAAAAGGCCTCACTTTGAAGTCATGCAGCCACAGGTTTAAGAGAGGATCAAGCCATTGTGTTGACCAGCAGAGAGTTTTGGCATCATGAAACATCCATTAAAAAAGTATGGTTTCTGTGGTAACCTAAAACACAACGCTACACATTTAAACACCCATTCATCCAGTGTTAGATGTACCCCAATACAGCCATACCTGATCAAATGTGGACCGAACCACTGCCACTTTATTGGAGGGATAATATATAATACGTAAAATACGTAAAATAACGTTGGCAAACTGAATGTTTCTTTTCTTTCTTTTTTACTTTGCTGTCTCTTTTTGTTCTCTATCTTTAATACAAAAAATGCGTGAAAAGCCACTTTTAAATTATTATTTTATAACAATAAACTATTTCAGTTAAATTTGGTTTAGCCGGATGCTTGATCGGGGGAGCTAGCTTAACTAAACTGACCTTGGGTCGGAGTTACTCGGACTGAATTCTTCAAAGTGTACTCAGATGCGGTTTTTGGTTAACCACCGAGCCAGTTACATGTTAACCACACTAACTTGAGATAACACAACATGTCTTAAAGTTTTCAGCGCTTTTAACTTGTCGAAAAAAGCTAAGTTTCAGTGTGTAACGCGGCTGACCGGAGGCTGTCCTCGCGGAGTGGAAAACCCATTAGAATCAAAGTAGCTCACCGACAGTTGGTGTCAGGAAACTTACCTGTGAACAGGCTCAACAGTACACAGCAGAACCGGCCTATCCAAAGCTCCATTCCCGCTCCAGATAGTCCACGACTTGTTCGGTGAAAGTTGGTGGGAGAACTTGTGCTGAGTTCGTGTGAAAAGCGGCAGTGAGGCTCGACTGAAGCATCCAAACTCCACTCCTCCTTCTTCTCGGCTCTCTGCAGGTGCACAGCGGAGCGCGCCGCAGGGTGTCACGTGACAGGCTGCATTCCCAAAGCAGATCCAGTGGTGTCCTCTGCTGGTTGGAGCAAGGAACTGTCCCACTGTTTATCCATGAAAGAAAGGTAGTCCTGTATGGTACCCTATGTGCGTCTCGTCCAGGGGGACTCCATTGAGGAAGGTAACAGTTTGTATAACCTTCTGGGTGAAATATAGAGCTATAATAGACTGATAAAAGCCACATCGATCGTCAGTGGGGACATTCTGCACCAGTGGTGTGAGGACGTCGTTTTAAAAAAGGCATGTAATACCACTGATCATGACTTGTTAATCAGGAAGCTGGAAAGATACGGCATCAGAGGGGTAGTGTTGAACCGGCTGAATAGCTATATACGGAAACGTCAACAGTTTGTGCAGATTGGTGAACATAAATCTCCATGCATAGACGTAGCTTGAGGAGTCCCACAGGGGTCAGTTTTAGGGCCAAAATTGTTTGTTTTATACATAAATGACATATGCAAAATATCAAAAAATATTGAAATTTGTGTTGTTTGCGGATCACACATATATTTTCTGCTCTGGGGACAATCTACAGCAGCTTTTGGAGGTTGTCACATCGGAAATTAGTAAACTAAAAATGTGGTTTGAACAATTTTAACAAAGCCAAAGTCATGCTGTTTGGAAATCGAAAAACAAATATACAAGTATACATTAAAATAGACAATGTTGTTATTAAAAGAGTGCATGAAAATAAATTTCTTGGTGTGATCACAGAATCTGCTGGAAACCACATATAACATATGTACGAAAAAAATTGACGAGGAGCATTGCAGTTCTGGGCAAACAGACATACCATAGATACTGGATCATAAAGCACTGCATACTCTGTACTGTTCTTTGATATTGCCATATTTAAATTATTCTGTTGAGGTCTGGGGAAACACCTACAAAACCACCCTACAACCATTATTCATACTGCAAAACAGAGCCATACAAATTTTACTTAACGTTGGATATAGGGAACACACTAATAATCTGTTTTTGAAGTCACATGAACTGAAATTTATGGATCTGGTGGGCTTTAAAACTGCTCAAATCATGTACAAAGCAAGGAATAATTCACTACCTGGCATTGGAGGAGCGGGTATGTATGAAACAGTTTGAGTAGTGATAGATTAGTATAGTGTGAGAGTAGGGGTAGAACTAGACAAGCATGTTTCTTCTTCGGGTGGAGAAGGGTGGAGGAAAGTGTCAGGTGTGATGTGTGATGGAAGAGTACCTGCAAGACTAAAAGGAAAGGTGTACACGACGGTGGTGAGACCAGCGATGTTGTTTGGTTTAGAGACAGTGGTGCTGAGGAAATGACAGGAGGCAGAGCTGGAGGTAGCAGAGATGAAGAAGGTGAGGTTCTCTTTGGGAGTGACGAGGATGGATAGGATCAGGAATGAGTACATTAGAGGGACAGCTCATGTTAGGTGTTTTGGAGCTAAAGTCAGAGAGGCCAGACTGAGATGGTTCGGACATGTTCAGAGGAGGGATAGTGAATGTATCGGTAGGAGGATGCTGAGGCGGGAACTGCCAGGCAAGAGGCCTAGAGGAAGACCAAAGAGGAGATTTATGGATGTAGTGAAAGAGGACGTGAAGTCAGTTGGTGTGAGAGAAGAGGATGCAGAGGATAGGGTTAGATGGAGGCAGATGATTCGCTGTGGCGACCCCTAAAGGGAACAGCCAAAAGAAGAAGAAGATTGAATAGTTTTTATGGTATGAAATGATGTAATGTGTTTCTGACTTTGAACATCTTACCTTAGAGATGAGCAGTGTTTAAGTGTCGACAGAGCGCATGAGAAAATCTGTCTGTCCCTTCAAAATAGCTGACCTGAGCTAAGTGGGGTCTGAGGGTACCCCAGTTGGTAGAACGAGGGTTAATGTTTCTCCGATCCAGCAAAAAGAAAGTACATTCTCAAGGAAAAGAGGTAAAGACAATTAGGAAAAGAAGTGAGAATTGATGCAGAGCTTTGGTCAGAACTGTGCCAACAAAGTGTCAGCCACTAAGGATGATAGATACAGATTGATGAATTATAACTTCATTAACCAACACCATTTCACACAACAGAGACTGCATAGATACAGACCTGGGCTATGAAATGTGTGTTTTAGATGTAGCATAGATGGCTTGTAATGTCCAGGTGAGACAAATATAGAGAACAGGTAACTAAAAAACAATAAGAAATAAATATATAGAGTGGATAAGAAAGAAAAAAACACACACATTGGCAACCAAAATGTCACAAACATGAGGATGTGATGCACCATGGATGGGCCCGAGTCACCTCATGTTAAGAACATAAGCTATGAGTCAATTCCCTTCTGCTGGGTTGTGGACCATTTGTCGAGAAATGGTTTCCAGATTTTCAGGAAGATGTTTTCCTTGTTGGCAAGTTTCTACGGAAGGCCTTCCATATGAATCATGTTGCCAAGCTCCCTCAGCCGTTGGTGGAAAGAGGGGCCAGACTCTGACTTCCAATTTTGCTAGCACAGAGAGAGCCTGAGCAGTGTGAGGTCACAGATAACCCAAATATGGAGAGAAAAGGGTCTGGCATTATCTTTTTTTTAAAACTATAAACCTTTGGTGTAT
This sequence comes from Epinephelus moara, assembly GCF_006386435.1. Lineage (NCBI taxonomy): Eukaryota > Metazoa > Chordata > Actinopteri > Perciformes > Serranidae > Epinephelus > Epinephelus moara. The sequence continues at coordinate 23,717,372 of NC_065508.1, read as the reverse complement.
AATTAAATATAGGCAACCAGAAGGAGCAGAGCTTGGGGCACAGCCCTAGTTGATGGGTAAGACGTTAGGATATATAGCATGACATCTTGCTTTTGTGTAGTGGAGTCGATTTATACAATCTTGAATCATACAAGTATGTGCTTGCCATTTATGAATACTGAATCTTACTGGAGGGCTTTGTCCGAACGCCACAGACAGAAAGTATTATAGTGTGTTAATGAGCAGGGGCGTCCTAGTAGGGGGGAAGTGGGACTGATTAGGGCCGGGTTGTGGGGGCAGCAGGCCAAGCAAAGCACATCAAACATCCCTCTTCCCAGTAACACTATCTAGCTCCTCCTGTGGGACCCCAAGGTGTTCCCAGGCTAGACAAGATATTTAATCCCTCCAGTGTGTTCTGCGTCTGCCCTGGGGCCTCCTACAAGTGGGATGTGCCTGGAACATCTCCAGTGGGAGGCACCCAGGAGGCATCCTGATCAGATGCCCGAACCACCTCAACTGACCCCTTTCGACTTTACTCCGAGCTCCCTCTGGATGTCTGAGGTCCTTACCCTGTCTCTAAAGCTGAGCCCAGCCACCCCCCCGAGGAAACTCATTTCAAGTGATTTGGGCAAACAGAATCTTTGAGCTAAACATTACCACTAAATGTATATAAAGTGTCCAGCTGAGCAGAACACACCATATGACTGCAGTTTGATTCCAGACAGGGAACTTTGTTTCATGTTACACTTATTTTTTGTATCTACACTGTCAGCTAGCAAATAAGTCAAATACCAGAAAACAAAGCTACACTTTGACCACAATACTTGAAGGACCCTTTAGCAAACACTAAAACAATACACAAAACATCAAGATGCTTGGAAACTGTGTTTAATAAAACTCCATAAATTTAAGTCTATACATCTGACAATTCTGCACTATGAATAAATAAAACATTGTATCACAAAAGGACAAAGTAGGTGGCATACACGAACGTCCCCCATTGTAAAAAATACAGTACTTCAAAATGTGTAGTATTCCAATTTCAATATCTAATTTAATACAGGTGATTTCTTTAAGGTTTAACAAAATGGTCTAAAGTGCAAAAAAGATCAATATGTACTCTATAAAAGTTCATGTGTAAAAAAACAACAAAAAAACATTGTTCAGTCATTTTAAAGTTGTCCTCAGCTTTAATGTCTAGTGTGAGCGTTAAGCACCATGATTCCTAACTGTAACAATGTGCCAGATGTTGGGATGCGTCCCAGTAACCAGGTCCTCCTCCGTAGCCAGGACGCACCCACAGATTGGGCCTGGAAGTGGGTGGGGGTCTGCTGCGAGGCCTGTAGCCGTAGTGAGGCCGTGGAAGGATCTGAACTTTCCCTGGTACCATCTTCTTAGGATGCCACGTGGAAGCAGCGGGATTCATCGCCTTATAAAAGGAAACAAATGAAAATCTGTTATTAACAGGGGGGAAAAAATCACCAAACTTCGAAGATGATAGAAGAACTTATTCTAAACTAACACAAATAAAGCAGAACTATTTTAGAGTTCACCAACACTGGTATTGAGTAACTTTCCATCCTCCTTCAGACCTGCATGAGATATTTAGTCATGGGAATTCTAAAGCATATTATGCAATACCGTGTAAGAGCAGCGGCTGTTGGGGACGGTGAGGGGGGAAGTGCGCGTGCTCTCCTCATCAGAAGAAGATCCTGAGTGGTAGTCTGACGTCACCCTCTCCAAAGCACTGGTCACCTTTGCAACATCTTTGTCCTCCTCTTCATCATTAGAGAAACTGGCCACTGAGAAACAAGGATTTTGCTCTCCGTACCTAATAATGTGAACAGAGGGAGAGCACACCAATAGTTTTAGAACAATAGACACACGTGAAAGGAAATCTGTTTAAAAATGGACAATTATTGAACAGCTGGGCAGGGAAAAATTAATGGTTTTTATTGTACTGGATTTTTCTTATGGCGCAAAATGATCCCCAAAAGTGCAGAGCTGGAACAACACACTTAGCGGGGTGTTATTCTGGTCAAGTTCAGAGCTCAATGGGAATCAATGGCTGCAGATACTAGTAAAATTTGAACAATTATAGACCGAATCATCGTGATGTTACACTGACAACCACAGTCCCTTCCAGGTAGATTACTGGGACCAGTTGCACCTTAAGTTTTCTCCTTACGTATAGGCTTAATTTCTCCTTAGCTGAGCAACTTACAGTTGCACAGAATCCCTTAAAAGTGTCCTTTGTTGAGGAAAACCTAATTTACTACATTGAAATAGATTTTACAGTACAGTAAAAGTTTCCATGGAGATTGTTTGTTTGCTTGAACTCACTTTTGTGATGCAGGTTATCGTCTCACAAAGTTGGCTCATACTGAGATAATCAAAATATGGCGGTAGAAAAGATGACAAGAAAACTATATTGGTCAGAGGAGGAGAATATATTTCTGGAGGAATACAATCACAGAAAGCACAAACTACAAAGTAAATTTGATCCCATATACCAGAAAACAACTGTCAGAAGAAGCAACAAAAATTTATTTAGTCAAATCTATCGTGTAAAATGAAAAGCGTATCTATTAGGTTCACTTGGTCGCAGAACACTCTTCTAGGGGTGCGTTAGTTTTAATTTTCCCTATTATTACCATAAACTTGGTCATGTTGCAGTTAAGATAAAGCTGTTGTTTGTTTACCTTGCTTTGGTTGCTAAGCACTGGTGTGCCATTTTTAGGTGGCTAAAAAAAACAAAACACTAACTGAGGCAGCGTTTGTTCAGCACCATTTGGTTTTATGTACGTGACATGGATATTTTAAACAAATAAACATTAAGTAAACTTTGTGATTCGAGCTATTCTAACAACAGGCTGATTTTTTTTAATCTTTCTACCATTACATTTCCAAAAGGACTGCACACTTATTTGTTGATTATTTCCTCGATTAATCAGGTAGTTGTAAGCTCAGATGACGTCGTCAAGTGCCTTGTTTTGTCCACAACCCAGAGATATTTAGTTTACTGTCACAGGAGTAAAGAAGCCAGAAAATATTCACATGTATAAGAAGCTGGAATCAGAGAATTTTGACTTTTAATTGTAACCAACTGTCAGATTAGTTGATGATAAATATAATAGTTGACAACCAATCAATAATTTGTTGCAGCTCTTATTTCCAATGAGTCTTTGAAATATCTGCTCCAGTTTTGAATTCTAGAACTATTCGTCATTTTTATTGAATGACGAACTCCTTTAAATTTTGTCTCAGCTCTTCACTGCAAATTCACTCCAGGTCTCACCTGCAACAGACCTCCCCAGGGTCCACCCACAGTGTGAGTTCACGGGACAATCCCAGGTCACTATACTCAATCCCGCTCTCCCGGCAGGCCCGAAGGAGCTCTGGATCCTGCCTGTGGAACCTGTTTACGCGGATACACCTGCAGAGCACACAACCAGTTTCAGTTTAAACAGTCCTAACACCATCTCTACAAATTAATGAAAAGACAACCATAAAAAAAAACCTGTAGTGGTTAATAGCAGCACCTGTATGCCTGTCCCTTGCTGGGGTTGTCGGGGTACCAGTGCCCCTTGAACTTCTCCTGCAGTGCAACAGCAAGCCTCTCAACAAACAGGTCGATCTTGTGCGACTCCAACTTCTCCCCCTTTTTCACAAGCCTCTTCAGGAAGAATACAACAGCTGCGATTTCTCTCCTCATATTTCACATGTGTTTCATCACGTTTGCACAGCTTCTGTAGGTAAATCAACTTTAGTCAGATGGGCAGCAAGTACACAAAAAATGACCTATGATAAAATGTTAGTTGATAAAAATGTCAAACACTAAAAATGTACATATATTTACTTCCACGTGGCAACATTTTCCTTTTCCCATTTTGAAATAATAAGTAGCACAGACAGTTCACATTTTAAGACCTATTACACAACCTGACACCAGGCTTAACTGCACTGAAGATTTTATCCGCCAAGGTTACACCCAGACCATTAAAAACAAGCTGCAGATAAGACACTTAAGTTATCTTGACATTTGTGAGTCCTTTTCATTAAAGTTAGCTGGTGTCAATGAGCGCGAGGCAACAACTTGTGTTTTGTTTAAAATTATGAATAAATAGCGCAGAGACAGTGACACATTTGAGCATATTTCCCTTTGTTTTTTATCTCATCTATTGACTTCAGTTAACGGTCCAGCGACTACAGATGCCCCATAAAGGCGGGCTGTGACACACTAGTTCCGGTTATCCACGCGTCACCGCACTCCATAACAAGGGCTTGTGCACTGTACTTAGCGTGTTAGCTAGTTGAGCTAACGGTGCTAGCATGATGCTAGTTGTGATGCTATCTGTATCGCGCCGAAATAGATTTGAAACTAACCTCGTGGTGAATACACAAGAGTAACGTTATTCCCTTAGGAGAATACGAGGCTATTAGCATTAGCTTCACAGCTAATACATTAACGCTAACAGCCTCATGTTGCTAACAAACACAGCTATCTCATAGTTAGATACGGTGGCGAAAGTTGGAATGGAGTCGTGATAAATTGTGCTTTTTGACACACACATGACAGTAAGAGACACTTATCTTATATAGTGAGACATGTGTATGTAGCTATATGTATACAGGCTTACCTTTTTCGGTGCTCTCCTCCAGCGTGAGGACGTAAAATGAATGGGAAGGGGAAGTTGGCCAACAGAAGAACCCTTGAGGTTGGGTTATTAGCCCCGCCCCTTATACGCAACTCCCGCCCACCAATCATTCTCATTGGTTACAAACAGACCAGTAGTCTGCGTTGATTGGTTGAGCATAATGTTCGTCATGGCGTGACTCATACCAGCTTATTACTGTTATGACTCATAGCGTCAGCATGTGTTTATTGTTTGGCGGACAGTAGCATCCAGTGATGTCATTTCATCATGAAAAATGTAAAGCAAGGTAAAAAATAATTACAGTGCATTATTTTTTAGTGTGATTTTTTTTTTTCAAGATGATCCAGATTTAGTGTACTCCACTGATGTAACAAACATATTTCTAGTTTAACTTAGAGTGGGGAACCATTAAAGCCAGGTGCTTCCTTTCTAACTACCAGAACTTAACTTGTTTTATTTTATTTTTCAATATATTTAATTCTATTAAATACATGGAGTCTGCATGTTCCAGATTTTCCGCCATAAAAGGTGTAGAAAATATATTTAAAAATATTTTAAAAAATGTTTTAAAAAATCGATTGAACAACATATGAATAAAATGTATAATAATAATAATAATAATAATAATGGTAAACTTTATTTATATAGCACATTTCATACAAGAAATGCAACACTTTACAATATGGGCATTACAACCACTGAGTGCTTCACACAAACATAGAAATGAACATAAAACAGAACTGATTCATAAAATCACAGAAATATGAAACTACATATCATAAAAAATCAAGTAAGATTTTAAAAGAGTTGCAGCAGTATGAAGCTTAAATAGAAAGTAAAAAGAAAGAGTTTCAGACCTGTGTCGGAAAGTCAGAGCTAGTTAAAGGCTAAAGTGAACAGATGTGTTTTTAAAGAAAAATCCTCAGGATTTGCTAAACAAATCAAGTAAATCTGAAATGTCATAATAATCTATACCCCACCCACAGTAACAGTCTGGTACTGGGAGATTTTTAGTGTCTTACCCACTAGTGTCCTCATGAAAGAATAACTGCTGTCCTAAGGGATGAGAGGGAGTCATTTCTTAAGATCTGGAGCCCTTTCCTAAATTATTTACAATCTACACTTAAACAAAGTGTGTGAAAAGGTTGATACCCTTCTGGGTGGAAACAAACTATGCCTAATGCCATGTGAGATTTCCTAAATGCTTATTTTGTAAAACTTTTGGGATCATCTTCAGTCACAGAACAATGTACTACACTTTCTGGGATACCGTCATTGTCAGTACTCCAGTTAACTTTTTTATTGTTTGATTTAATTTAATTTAATTTAATTTAATTTAATTTAACTAATTTTATTTTATTTTTTATTTAATTTAATTCTATCTTGTTTTATTTTATTTATAGTTTTCTTTATTATTATTATTATTATTATTATTTTAACCATGTTTTCTCAGCCACCTGTATGTTATTTTATATCAAATATCCTTTTTTATGTTGTATCTATGGGGTAGGGGCAGTCTCACCGTTCTGTGACACTGTGAGCCGTGTGTTCTGAAAATAATTTAAATTTTTTTTTTTTTTTAAATTTCTAAATAATCTGATAGTTTTGCCAATTTACAATTTTTGAGCTTTAAACTTTAAAAAGTAGTCAAGTACGTTTTAAATGTGTTTTTTTTATTTGTTAAGCTCATTATTTGCCAAAGTAACTGCTATCAAGTAATTGTGTGAGTCTTTATTGGAGAACTGACAGTCATAATACTGGGAAACCGGAGCAAACTGAAAATATATCATGTACCAGTTACAAAAAACTTGCTGAAATTGTTCACCACAGTGACACAGGTACCGAGCATCATTTATATGCACTCAAACAGTAGCTTATAATGACTTGTTGCAGCCTTATATTCAATATGGTTACATTATTCCATAAAATTTCCTATTTTTGAAGTGATATTTTTAATAGTGAAAGTATTATGCTCAAGATTATCCAACCTGTGTGCATATAACTGTACATGTTTGTTATGTTTACTCTAATTCTATTGTTTTACTCTACTGATGTATATAATGTAGTTCAATTTTCACACTTACAGCCTCGGCACATTTTAGTTTTTATACCTTAAATACTAGTGTTAAACACGGTAGCCTACTTTATTTATTGTTTGATATTTACACACTTTTATTTCCTACTCTTATTCGTACTTCTTACATCGGAACAGCTGCAACGAATCATAATCTCCCCTCGGGGATCAATAAAGTATTCCTGGTTCTGATATGATTTCCCGGAAATTACAACCACCAGGCTCATTTGTAGTTCTATATATTTGTCCACAAGGGGGCACACAACCTCCATCTGCCACACAATGCAACATGAGCAATAATGTGTTCAGTCTTACAGTTACTGTTTACCGTCCTGTTGTGCATTGCCTCTGTTGCAAATAGTATCAACCATTAGTTGAATTCTTCAGTATGCATTACTGAATATATGCACTCACCAGCCACTTTATTAGGTACAACTTGCCAGTACCAGGTTGGACCCCTTTTGCCTTCAGAACTGCTTTAATTCTTCTTCTTTGGTCCATATCGACCTGATACCATCACACAGTTGCTGCAGATTTGTCAGCTGCACATCCATGATGAGAATCTCCCGTTCCACCAATCCCAAAGGTGCTCTATTGGACTGAGATCTGGTGACTGTGGAGGCCATTGGAGTGCAGTGAACTCATCGTCATGTTCAAGAAACCAGTTTGAGATGATTTGAGCTTTGTGACATGGTGTGTTATCCTGCTGGAAGTAGCCATCAGAAGATGGGTACACTGTGGTCATAAAGGGATGGACACGGTCAGCAACAATACTCAGGTAGGCTGTGGTGTTTAAACCATGCTCAGTTGGCACTAAGGAGCCCAAAGTGTGCCAAGAAAATCTCCCCCACACCATTACACCACCACCAGCCTGAACCGTTGATACAAGGCAGGATGGATCCATGCTTTAGCCTCAGTTTCCTGTTGTTAGCTGACAGGAGTGGCACCTGGTGTGGTCTCCTGCTGCTGTAGCCCATCTGCTTCAAGGTTGGACGTGTTGTTGGTTCAGAGATGGTCTTCTGCAGACCTTGGTTGTAACCAGTGGTTATTTGAGTTACTGTTGCCTTTCTATCATCTTGAACCAGTCTGGCCATTCTCCTCTGACCTCTGGCATCAACACTGGATATTTTCTTTTTGTCAGACCATCCTCTGTAAACCCTAGAGATGGTTGTGCGTGAAAATCCCAGTAGATCAGCAGTTTCTGAAATACTCAGACCAGCCCGTCTGGCACCAACAGCCATTTTGTGGCTGTTACATGCCTTTATGATCATGTAAAAAAACAAAGACAGCACCCTTCTTCGGCCACAATCAGGAAAATTACAGCACACCACGGTATGTAGTAAAAATAATTTTATTGAAATATTTTACAAAAAAATACAAACTGTCACTTAAGCACAAATCACACAGCATGTGTAAGGTCCATGAACACACACAATAAATAGAATCATCACACAACACAAATGCAGCCTCGTTCGACATCAGAAAACAAATAAACAAAGAGTCAAGTCTAAGGGGAGGAGGCGAAGGTGTAACAGGTATGCTTACATCTCCAGTAAAATATAACGACACAACCAAATATCCAGGCAGCCTGAAATGTTCCTGCCAAGCAGAGGCGTGTTTCCACAGTATACAAAAAGACACAGCATTCAGAATTAAAACACAAATAAGAACATAAAAAGATTGAGTGACTTGCATTAAGGACCGGTAATCTGAAGAAGCTCAAACGCTCAAGCACACTGAATACATTTATCCAAATAAAACCAAGATAAAAGTTTAAAACGGAGCTAAAACTTTTAAGTTTAAACCCTAAAAGGGGTCAAATACATTTAATCTCTTACAAAGAGAACAAAAGCGATAGTGACAATGCTGAGTTTCTCTAAACATCAATCTGAATATAACCTCGTCTTTCCCCAGCTTATTATATTCAACAGCTCTGTGACCTCCGCTGAGGAAAACCAATATTCTTTTAGATATTTCCTATTTAATAAGGCTTCTGATTTTTTTTCTTTCTTGCATAGGGTTCCTGAATAACAAATTAAACCAAAACTGCAGGCTGAACACACCAACTGTTAATAATACAGCTTTGTTCCGAAATCAGGGACCTCCAGAGGCACAGTAGACTACACTATCCCGTTTGTATTGCTGCGGCGTCAACTTATCTTTCACACGTCAATACAGGAGAGAGGGCGACAAAAGATAACACAGAGAAAAATTAAAAAGATAAATAAAACAAATCATTTAAAAAACATATGGCGTGTCAAATAATTTCCACATCAACACATTTAGAGTAAAAACCTCGAAGTAAATCACTACTACTCTTTACATCAGTGTGGTATTGCATCATCCTCTGCTAATGGAGTCAAATATGTGCAGTTTACACGTGAAACAGAACAAATACAGACTTTGGTTTGGCAGCTGGATTTCTTTTTTAATGGTTAAACCTCTCTTCTTCTTCTGATAGCCCTCGTTCAGTGTACAGCCATAACAGCTATACAGCAAACATCTCTGAACTGAATATCAAGTAAATCTCCCCAGCTACAATAATAATTACTATGAACCCAAAAGTTCAGTTCAAAACAAAACACCTATCGCTTAAAGTCGAGGGTGTATCGACGGATATTTCCACTTGGTGCTTGCCAACCAGCTGTTACAAACTATTCATTCTTGGGCACTCCCAAAATAGTCATCACCCTCACAAACAAAAACCTGCACAGCTAGAACGGCCTTGTTAACTTTCACACTTTGATTTGTCTTGGTTGCAGAGATGCTTTAGGGTACTTTGGGGCGTTGTCTTGCACTTGCCCTTTTATTTTATTTACCGTTGAATCCAGTTTTCATAAACTAGAAAGTCAAATTAGGGCAGTTTAAAGGCAAGTTAAAAACATACATTTAAAGACATTATATTTCCGGTGTGTGGCTGCAAGTAAAAGCTAAAACTTCATGCGTGGCTTACATGAGAGCAGTAATCAAACACTACTGCTGGCAGTGCCTGATGGTATGAATATGATCGTCCAGATAATCTGCATCAAGTATGTGCACCGAGCCATGTTATTTAACACTGTAACTCAACACTTTCTGCAGAGAAACATCAGATATACGTATGGAGGAATATTAAGCAGTGCTAAAACCCATATTCGACACAATGAGAAGGGAGGGAAAGAAGCTTAAAAAATGTATCTACAGAACATAAAAACAATGAAAACTGAAATGTTTGACGGCAAACTAAAAAGAGAACAGCAATCCTTTCCTTGTTATGCAGACAAATGGTTTTCTGTCTGTGTAAAGGTAAAACTTGATGTTCTTTAAGGATCATGTCCAACAGGAGCATGTCGTTGTCATGTACCGGGGAATCTCTCTGCTCTAGTCCCCCTTATATTAACATGCATCCTGGCTACATGAGATGGGTGGAATTCAGATCACATGCCACATCAGCACTTTGTTTTAAACTGCAAACCACCACCGCAACCACGAGAACGGAGGCCGTGTCAACCCAGCCTTTAATGCTGCTGTGAAGCAGATCCGACAACTCAACGTCACCATAGTGTCGTAAAAGTCACTCAATGTACATAAAGGCTTTTTCGGGCCTCGCTGCAGGCAGCACTTTCAAGTGTTTGTCAGCTTATTCCCAGCAGCGGAGACCGATAGCCCCGCCTTGAGCCTTCACTCCACGGGGCTGCCGCTGCTGTTGCTGCTGCTGGCCTTGACCCCGGCCCTGCTAATGTGCAGCCAGGGCAGCTTGGCACAGTTCTTGAAGAGCTGCTCGATAGCAATGTGGCGCACGTGCAGCTCTGACGCCAACGAGTCCTTCTCCTGCACGGCCACCGTCAGCTCCTCGAAGACCTCTGTGGAGAGAGACAGGGGCGAAGAGTCAGTGGCTTCGTTCACACAGAAGGTCAACACAAACAAATAAGATAAGGATAATCTATAATTGATTACTGAGGGAGCAAAGATCGAAGACAACATGGCAAAACATGCATCTGCTTAAACAAAGAAAAACAAAACCTAACTTCAGTCAAGGATGTCAGTGTTATGTAGCCAAGGAACACTCATTTTGTGCACACACAATGTTTAAAAAATGAGACCCAAACTCCCTATGTAGATATTAACGACTCATTGTAAGGTAACGAAAACACAACTATTTTTATTTTCAAGTTTTTATACACTAAAGAAAACATACTTATTATATTGTTTTCCATTTCTGCAAACATGTCCCCCTAAATCCTACACACTGGACCTTTACACACATTTATGGCTATGGAAACATTTGTAATATAACAGTGCTGTGGATCATAAAAATTGGGCATGTGTGGAGGAGCAATAACCTCTCCATCTGTTTTGAGTAAAGTGAGAAAAATATGTGGAAGGGACTGCTGACTGTGTCGGCCAGGCACCCACTAGACTTCACTTCATCTGAGGACTCTTACATTAGCTCATGTCACTTCCCTCTTGACACTGACCAGAGATACAATTTGCTCAATAGATCATTCGCTACAGAAGACTGATGAAAATACCAAGAACATTTAATAATAATTAGTGTCAGTAAAAATGCCAAAACTCTCACGGCTGTTATAACCCTGCCACATCAGCCTCTCTGCTGTCCAGTGGGTGCTTGACCATGACATAAAACTGCTCAAGATGAGATGTGTGCAGCTGAGCCGTTACTTTGAGTAACACACAATAGGTCTGACTGATAAGGAATGGAGTACACAGACAGGCAGGGTACACATGATTGAGCACACAGTGCCCAATTCAGCACAGCTGGTCACATGGGAGAAGATGATGTGTTGACTGGAGAAGCCTTCCAGTGTATATTAGCCCCTGTGTTATTGAGTCTGGGTATGCTGTACATGAAAACGCTTTCTTACTAGTACAGCTTCTTCCTGAGGGCACAGAGAATTTAATATGGGGATTCATTAAAGATTTAAAGTAACACAGAAAATTGCCTAGAGTTGGTTCGTGTTCTCACGGCAGCATTTACAAGCGGACTAGATTAAATGCCTTGTGTGAGAAAGCTGCTCTTGATTGGTCAGAATATTCATGCGGGAAAAATCCAGGAAGTAAACAAAACGTTGAAGAAGAGTACACTTGCAAGATGAATGTGACACTTTCTAATGTCACAATGGAGGGACAACTACGCAGGTTGATTTTAGCGCTGCTCATCGTGGACTATATTGCTGTCATTGTTCATTTTAGTCAAACCATACAGTTTGAAAACGAGGCGCGGCTCCAACTAGAAAACAATGTTTTGATGCATTGGATGTGCTGAATGTGCATATTAAGGCAGTACAGGAGGAGGTGCACATTAATAATCCTCCAGGACTGTAACATGCTCATGTTTAACCCAAACAATGTGTCAGGTGACTGCAGTTGGTTGGAATTGAGGTCAGAATACGTTCTCACCACAAACGAACCGCAACAGAGTTCGTTTGTAAACAAACCGAGACCACCTGGTTGTTTTGGTGCAAACGAACTGGACTTAGGGGGCAAATGAACTTGAGTCCGACAGAACCGAACCAAACAGGGCAGGTGTGAAAGCACCCTTACTTTCGTCCACCACGTCTGCAAGTTGTGTGCCAGAGTTTACTGCCAACTTTCCAATTTGTTGTTCCAACTTGAGGTGGTGTTCATGGGAATTCTCCCAGTGAGGAATTTTCCCAATTATTCCAACACCACATTAATGCAGAGTAAACACAGAATGCCAATAAAGAAACCCACTTACTTTGAATCTGCATCAGTAGCTGGGCATTGAGCTGATGAAGTTCGTCCAAACTCATTTCAGTCACTAAAAGAAAACACAAACAGTCTTAATTACAGAGTGTGAGAGGAACAGAATGTCACGGCAAATGTACACAGCATCTGGCTGAGAAATGTTTCAGAAGCGTCTGTTCTTCAGACACATTTTTAATATAGCTTTGAATGTTTTTTGCTGTTCTGCAAGCATAAATGCCGCAGCTCATTTATCAGGCTGTACTTGAATATAACAACCTTTTGTTGCTTCTAACCTTTTCACCATCACTCATTTTAAATGTCAAAACAGCCGATCTCACAGCGCTGCTGGTCAAAATAGCATTCGTAAAGCCTTTGTCAGGTTTCATACTTGTTCTTTTATCTCCCAAAGGAAGAAGAAAAAAATGTAGTAAGAACGACTATATTGTGAATTTGGCTGCATTAAAACACAGTGAAAGTGGTCACAGAGAGCAGAAGGGGACTCACTCACTGCTTTTCTCCTCCTCTCTTTCTGTCTCCAACTACAAACTAAAAAATAGTTTTGCGGTGTGTGTGTGTGTGTGTGTAGATAGTCAGAAATGAATAAATAGCATCATTAAAATTTATTTTAAAGTCAATAGCAAATAAATACAGTCATTTATATACATTCAGAAGTGAATTTCATGCTTCAGAGATGCAAGCAGAAATAGACCTGTTGCATAAAGATAGCAGAGAGTGGAAAAGAGCTGTGTGTGAGACTCTCCACACACAGAGCCGGTGGAAACGCGCACACACACATTGGCTAGACTGGCAACAGATCGTCTCCCACGGAAAATAACTTGTGTAACTTGTCTCAAACTGGGTGATGTGGCAAAGTATACATGCTGGGAACACATTTCTATGTAGTTTTTGAAGAGGAGTTCCTTTATCATGTTCATTTTTCTATTCTGAGCTATACCAGAAGGGATGTGTTATTTCTTCAAGGTGCCGCAGGACAACTCTGAGCTGTTTCAGGGCAGAACAAAGTGCCATTACTGCAACTCATACTACTGACCAGCTATTATCAAACCAGTAGGAAGACTGCAGTGTTTACATATTCATGTAGCCACCAAATTTGCAAAACTGTATTAGTTTCCTGTCAAACTGCAGGTTCAAGATATTCAAATACGTAAGTGTTGATGAGCTAATGTAGTTATGCACACAAATAAATGCAAACCGTGTACCTGTGAAGCGGCCGTCATCTTTCATTTAAAAGCACAGAATTTTAATTAGAGACCTTTACAAGGCTCTCTCACATTCCTGCAGTCTGTAGTCATAAGCAGCTTTAGCACTGACAAGACACGAGAAAGCCAAGGACACACTGTATCTCGAGGTTATAGGAAAATTAACTTCTCTCTGGAGACATCATAGCAGAGAGGAAGATGAAGGACGGACCGAGAAAGAATGTATTTTCTGTTCCTGTTACTGTTATGCCTTCTGCCTTTCAACTAAGACGAGCTCTGAGGTTTTAAAAATTGCAGAGATCATGCTGAACGTTGGAGTGGAGACAGACAGAAGAGGCAGAGAGTGCAGTTATCCGCTTCTGTTGACATATTGTCTACAGTATTCTGCATTCAAACAAAGACAAAAACATCTAACCTACTGCTTTCAATTAAGCGATAGGCGAAAATGAACAAGCACGTCAATTTAGTGTCCCACATGTATCAGGTCAGCCAGGGTGTTGCTCACGCTGCCTGCTAGAGAAGTAATTGAATCGCACCTGGTAGTTAAACTCACTAAACGAGACAGAATGAACCTGCATGAATGAGCGAGGACCGAGACCTCCGCCAGCCAAGGCCAATGGTGCATTCAGATGCTCTTTGGACTGTCGTGCTTTCGACTTCGCTGTGTTCGCAAGTTTTAAGCTGTAATATGGAGGCAACATGGATACTACAAAGAAGATGCGTTGTATTTTTGCTCAGAGTGTTTAAACAACACCCTGATCACGAAGAGTTAAGAAAATGGATCAGGTGAGCCATGAAATATGATCAGGAGTTCATTTTTCAGATTGTTCCCACACACATAAATGCAGCACAAGGCTGTGGTGACTGGGACGTCTACGACTTGCCCCTTAAAGAACATCAGAAAGTTGGTCCCTGACATTTCTGTAACATTGTGTTGAGCTTACAAAGCCTATGTACTATGAGTGGGATGCTGAATCAATGCATTGAAATGAATATTTTATCCTTATTAATATAAACGTACACATGATGACTGGTAATGCATCAAAGACAAGATGTGTGGGTCGGGTAGCACTAACTGATAAACGTGTATGTGCTTTAACAGAGTGTGATGGTGTAACTGACACCATATTTTGTAAAGTGTCAAAACTCAAACGGTTCAATACATTTATGTTTCAACTTGAAGGAACAAATACTGTGAGAAAAAACTGTCCGCCAATCAACTTTAGCTACACACTGATTAAACTAAAGTTGCCTAAGTTAAAACTTAAATGTGCTCACACTCTTCTCTGCTGTGGCCCTGGTGCCTGTGCTGCGTCTGTCCGCCTCCTGACAACTGGCTCCGGCTGTGCAGACCTTTCCTGCCGTCACTGGACCAAACATCTGATTGCGACTCCTGCAGCAGACTCAGCTCCTCTGCCGTGTGGCACTCCAACATCCCCATGGTGTAATCACGCAGCCCTGTTGCTTTGCCCGCGTCCCAGCAGGGCGTGTAGCGGGGCACCTGGGCGTCCGACTGGGGCAGCAGCTTGCAGTCACTCTGCTGGCTGTAACACAGCAGCTTGGCCCCTCGTCTGCTAGGCCCGTTCGAGGAGACAGAGTCTTTGTTCTGGGCATACTGGATGATGCGGTTCAGTTTCTGGCTGAGGGCCAGCTTCATGCCCTCGTAGGCACTTCGGGAGACCTTGGAACGTGACAGCTTCTGGTTGGCAATGAGGTGGCATTTCTCAAAGCAGTCTCTGTGGCCGCGCAGGGACTTTGAGTGCAACAAGGTAGCAGAGGAGACACCTGCATTCACACAGACAGAAAGCAATGAGTCAGCAGGTGCAACACAACTGAAGGCTGCAGCCACATAAACAAAACAGTCAAAGTTATGAGAGCTAAAATACAGTGAAATCCAACATGCAGGGTTCCTTAACACCATAAAAATACAGATTTAACAAAAAGCAGTGGTTTCAACAGTTAGTGAGAAATACAGTACTGACCTATTGAACCTGCCACAGCAAATAAAAGTAAACCAGTATGAAAGCAGGCTAAAACTGGCAGATTGACCCATCGTGATCTCTCTGTGAAAGCTGCTTAGTGTGCAGTGGATTAGCCAGGGGAGCGTTGAGATAGCAGGGATAATAGATTAATACAGTCTCAATGCAAACACATACAGCATATTTGGAAATTTTTTACTGGGCAACAGAAGGGAGGAGGGTGTACAGAGCTGTCTCCGTCCACATGACAAAAAAAAAACTTCAGTTAATGGGCTGATGTTCTATATTTAAGACTACATTCCTTTAAAGTACCTCCACAGGGATATAAATCAATGCTTCATGGATCCAGTCCAAACAGGTCACACTGGAACGATTTTAGCACGCACAGAGGAAATCAACATGTATCATGTGGACCAAAATTAAAATAACCGGTGTAAAATGGGCCACAGCTTGGTAAACAAAGTGTAGTTGAAGGTGAACGAGAATGAGAGCAAAAACTGTGTGTGGAAGAGATAGCAGATGAGGCTAAAGTGACAGTGTGCTCCACAGGCGTTTGTGTGATGGCCTTCTTCTCACAGCCTACATTTCTCAGCAGACAGACGTACGTGTTGGAGCCTGAGGTGAGGAGATTAGTCACTGATGTCCATGTTGATTTAAGAGCTCACTTGGGTAGGTTTACCGCGCACGTCTCTCTCAGCAGACAGATGAGCACAGGAAACCACAGGGTATTACAACCACATCACATACACACACATATGTTTGGGTTTCCTTTAACACAGGGCTGTGAAGGCCAAATCCTATAGGGGCAGTAACTGACAACCTGTAGCTGACAGGTCCTAACAGTACAGGAAGTACTAAAAAAGTCTCAAAGATTCCATGATGATATGGCTGTAGTTTTACAAGCAATTTACTGAAAACAGACAGCTGCTCAATTAATTTCAATTCAGGCAAATATATGAATAAAGTCAAAACAGAGGAGCCTCATAAAAGTGTGTGTCAAATGAACAACTTTACTTCCATTCTGCATTTACTTGTCTAACTACTGCTTAGTGAGAAAACAAAACAGGCTGCAAACCACTTGAAACAGATCTTTCAAGAAACACTGCATGCTGTACTTCCTACAAGCATCACTTCAGCAGGCTTACTAAAGTTGTGTGAAGACCAGACATCATATGCTGACTGAAGTGTTGGGGAACTGTCACACATGAGCGAATGCAGGCGAGTGATCATCGCTTGACAGTGCCGGGTGTGATGCAAACAGAACGGAAGCTTGCTAGCTAATTCTAGCTAGCTTACTAATAAATACAGTGAAATTTTATGTTACTGGTACATTTTCCAATCTTTATGTTCCATGCCTCTCTCCTGACACACTGCCAGCCAGGCAGCATCTCTCATGTGGAGCAATTTGTATTTTTCATGGTGAATATTACATATTATCGTCTGTGTAAGCACGATGAAGCGTCAGCAGTTATGTGGGAGCTGGGCCAGAAGGCAAAGCTTACGATTTACTGGTTCATCTACGTCCCAACCTTCACCTTCATGGTCATGAGCTCTGGGTAGTGACCGAAAGAGGACAGGATGAGGTCATGGATACAAGTGGTCGAAATGAGTTTCCTCCAAAAGATGGCTGGGCTCAGCCTTAGAGATAGGGTAAGGAGCTCGGACATCTAGAGGGAGCTCGGAGTAGAGCCGCTGCTCCTTCACGTCGAAAGGGGTCCATTGAGGTGGTTCAGGCATCTGATCAGGATGGCTCGTGGGCACCTTCCGTTAGAGGTGTTCAGGGTACGTCCCACTGGTAAGTGTTACTGGGGAGAGGGACGTTTGGGGTGCTTTGCTTGGCCTGCTGCCCCCGCAACCCGGCCCCGGATAAGCAGATGAAAATGTTTAGACACAGCAACGATTAAAGTTTCCTCACACATACTTCTTTGCTATTGGTTAAAGCTGCCACTTCACCAGTCAGAGTTCACCAAAGCAAACCTTTGCTTTGAATGGAAGTGAATGGGAGAATATTCGCCAAAGTTAATTTTGTGCATGTGTGACTATGCCTATACTCTTTTAAGTGCATCATAATCTTTTAAAACACAGTATGTTGACAAAAAAGAACAAATAAATAATCTATTCTAGGCACAAATTTGCTCTAAGGACAACCGTATTGTGATAATTACTTCCAGTGTCATTTCCTTGCGTGTCTTTTGAAAGCTTGCTGTATGCCTGCAGGATCGAAGCCAATAGTCCATACATAATGTGGGACTGTCAGCATTACTGGATCTTATATACCTTAGTATACAGGAAGGTTTTAAACCATTACACAACCTGTGTGCACAGAGGGCTATTCTTAGCTTCTGCTTATCCATGTCCTGACCTGAGTGCCTAGAACGACAGATCTTTACAATAGTAAAGTCTTGTGAGGAAACTGCAGTCTATATTAAGTATGTGAGTCATATGTGAGAGTATTGCCTACTGAATGGCCAAAGAAGCTCCAGATGCTTTACTAATAGCTGCAGGAGCTTTCTGGCTATCAAACCACCATGTTATAATCCGATCAGTCTCAGTCTTTGGACTACCACAAAAACACACTGACTACCACTTGCCGAGCAGGAAAATCATTGGCCCACAACCAGGCCAGTGCACCACCAGCCAAAGACCTCACTCCAGCTAAGCAGCTTAGCACTACTGTCTTTCATGGCTGCACACATAAGCACAGGCGCACACACACAGACTATTCACTGGAGGTGAATTGACATTGTTCAGCTGTGACGGCGAGAGACATTAAGCACAACAACGCTGATGACCAATGGGCTTGTTTTTTCCTGCTCGTTTGTAGGGAATGAGTCAAGGTTAGTCTGTCATTCAGTGAGACAACCAACGGAGACAAAGCAAAGACACAGTGTTTGGTCTGATGTCAAACACCTGGTGTTATTCATAGTTTTCAGTTGTTCAAGAGAGCAAATATAAGTAATTATACACAAGTAGAATCGGTAGAGTCAAAGCCTGAATCAAGTCAGACATCAAGTGGTCAGGCTATTTAAACCAGGAAAAAATACTCCTTTAAAAAAAAAAATTTCTTTGGTTTAAGCTTTTTGTTTTGACAAGACAGTACTTGAGTGTAGGGCTGCAACTAACGATTATTTTCATTGTCGATTAATCTGTCGATTATTTCTTCGATTAGTCGACTAATCATTTTATCGAAAAATGTGTTAAAATGTTGAAAAATGTCGGTCTGTTTCTCCCAAACCTCAAAATTATGTCATCTAATGTCTTGTTTCGTACTCACGCCAAAGGGTTTTAGTTCACCGTCATGGGAGAGTGTGTAAAGCTGCCAATATTTCAACATAAGAAGCTGCAATAAGAGTATTTTGGGGTACTTTTATAGTACTTTTCCATGAAAAATGACTCAAACCGATTAGTCGATTACTAAAATAGTCACCGATTATTTTAATAGTCGATTAGTCATCGATTAGTCGATTAATCGTTGCAGCCCTACTTGAGTGCAATACCTTTCATGATACAAGGGTTAGGATTCAATACTGTGATAAATTGTGATACTGTGAGCAGGGTGATATATTGTGATTTTTACAAAATCAAATTTTGGGAGTTAGCGGTGCACCCTAACTATGCCTGTTAAATTCATTTATCTTTACGCTGGTAATATGTTGTTACATTGGATCGAAGAGTCAAATGGCTGAAGACTGATCACAACAGTGATGTCTAGCAGTCGGGGGTTTAGACACGACAAAAAATTAACCACTTCCACAACTATTTGCATGTAAACAATTGAGTATCAGAAAACATAATATAATGACATTTAACTGTATTGTTCTTTTCTCTCTTACCCCTATTTGCAAAAGTAAAAAATTTTGTGTGACTTTGACTAAAAAAAATCATGTCAGACCCTGTCACACCAAGGTGATGGTCAGCAGTTTGTCAATGGTCAATTTTATGGTGTGTCCCACACCATTGGCCCTCGTCAACATTTTTTGGCCAATTCAGCATATTGAATCAGCCTCTGAGACATCAGAGCCCATTGTTAAAGGAACGCACTCTGATTGGCAGTTCAACAGAAGTGAGGAAAGTAAACAAATGACTTAAGTCAAAAGGGCATGAGATCAAAACAAACTTGTTACATCAGGTAAGATTATTTTTTAGCCATTCAGCTCTTTAGTAGAAAAGGTTCCCAAGTGTTTTTTTTTTTATTGTTTGCGAGCGCACAGTAAATATAATTTGTTCTTTCAACATCAGGTTGTGTTGTTAATGTGCTAACTGGCTAACTAGCGTCTCAAATATGTCCTGTCGATCTTCTGGTTTCCCTTGAATGATGAATACAGACTACTGCTGCCTGCTGCTATGAAGAGTTATTTCCTCTCACACATAAAACAGAGTGCAAAATGTATGTGCTGGTTGGTCGTTGGCTGTAGTCTTTGCAATGTGTTCAAGTGCAACTTTTTGCCAGAGGCACAGGCAACTTGAGGTGACGCCACTAGTTCTTTGATGTTGGTTTGGTGTGTCTGCGCCTTTAGTCACAAGGAAAATCCAAGACTTTTGGTACAGACAAGTTTAGAAACTGGTTGAGCAGCACCAAATCTCAGAGGAAGAAATACGCCGGTTACATTCAGATCTCAATAGTAAAGTAACTAAGGGAAGACTTCCAGCATGACCGCAAAATAATCCTCAGGCTGATGACATCCCTGTGTTTATTCTGGTCCTGCTCTCTATTTAGTGGCTGCAGTTTTGACCACATTTAACTCAGACATCCGCTCTGGAAAGTTGCTCTTGTGGTTGCCGTCATGGAAAGAGAAGATCTCTGCCTTAAGTTTCTATGCATGCAGTTGTGCTCGTAGCCTTTATGCCTGCTTGCAGAGAATAATACAGACACGGTTCTGTTTTACATTCAAGTGCAATGAACAGAGTGACACAATTTGTCCTGCCTGGAGCAACGCTCTGCAAACTTCTGATTTTGCTCTGAACAGTATGTGTCGCAAAGACACTCAAGCCTTGACACACTTCTGCGGTTAAAGTATTGGGACATGTGGGACAGAGGTCATTGGTGGCAAGGTGTCGAACACAGCTGCATGGCACAGCTCAGAAGAACGTGCTGTCAGCAGCTGCACATTCCAACTGGGACACCAACATCGAGCTCACATGACGAAAACACTGAACTCAAACCACCTGTTAACCACCATGGATCTTCAACAACAGCACCTAACGACTAGCTGCCATTAAACAGTTACAGGAAACCACACTTATCAAACTGAAGCACAATAGCTATACCACACTGCTTCAGCCTGGAAATCACCTGATGATTACTGAAACCAACAAATACTAGACACTGCTTACACATAACAACTTAGAGACATTCATCAATCAGCTATTTGCCTTATCTCATATGTGAGTTGCACAATTTGCACAGAAAATGTAAAGAAAAGTCAAATTTGGGTGAAGGTAATTTGGTTGGAGGAAGAGACAGTAAACGAAGACTCTTGAGACCAAGTTTTTGTAATTATTTTTTGTACTCACAAAATCTTTTATGTGTATATTTGATATTTGAAACAAGTTCTGTAATTATAGAGCTCTCTATTTATCTACGTATTTCTCATTTCCCAGTGCATCATTGGATTAACCAAATTAGAATGAAAGGATATTTACAAATTAGTAAAAATGACAACAAAAGTCAAGGATTATATAATGACAGATTTAGCAGCACAGCAAGACGACATCTGATTGATCTAAAAAATTTAATTATAATAAATCGGGCTAATCCTGTCATAATAACATAATTAATACTTTCATTATGGCAATCATCTTTTTGGGATTGGAAGTAAAACATCAAAGCCATTCGTGAATAACTGTGGGGAACAAAAATTATTTCTACAGTGTTTAAATACTCACAAATGTATGTGGCTTTTAAACCTGAAAATAAATCTGTAGGGCACATTATGAGTTTGAATAACAGGAAAGCCCTACTGACCTTGAGATGCTGTTTATAACTGTGTACAGTAAAGTTAATGGCAATTATTCTTTCCAAACAGAGCGATGTAAACAGGTCTGTCAGGATAACTACTTTTCTTGGATGACATACTGGCCCAGAATTAATTGTAATAGCCATCAAGTAAATGCCACTGATATAAAGGACAATATAACAGCATAATAATGCAAGTACACCCTTTAAAAGCGCAATTAACTTTTAATTTTTAAGAATATTCGGACATTGGACTCTGAATACAAAAAATGTATTCAATATAGCTTTCAAAAAAGTGATCCAAACCTTTTCATACAGTCAGGTCCATAATTATTTGGACAATGATACAGTTGTCATCATTTTGGCTCTGTACACGGGTTTTAAATGAAACAATGAATACCTGCTTAAAGTGCAGACTCTCAGCTTTCATTTAAGGCTTTTCTTCAAAAATGTAGTATGAACCATGTAGGAATGACAACCATTTCTTCACACAGTCCCCCGACTTTAAGGGCTCATAAGTATTTGGACAAACTAACAT
>NC_065508.1:23648995-23694490 GCF_006386435.1 Epinephelus moara | reverse complement strand
CAGGGAAGAAACCCAGCATCTGGTGATGCCTATGTGTCCAACACTTCAGGCAGTCATTGACTGCAAATGATTTGCAACCAAGTATTAAAACTGATTGTTTAATTGATGATTATGTTAGTTTGTCCAAATACTTATGAGCCCTTAAAGTTGGGGGACTGTGTGAAGAAATGGTTGTAATTCCTACACGGTTCATACTACATTTTTGAAAAAAGCCTTAAATGAAAGCTGAGAGTCTGCACTTTAAGCAGGTATTCATTGTTTCATTTAAAACCCATTGTGGTGGTGTACAGAGCCAAAATGATGACAACTGTATCATTGTCCAAATAATTATGGACCTGACTGTATGTTGAAGAAAGTGCATATGAAATGATGCTACCTTTATAGAAGTAGCCCCAAACACTCAGTTTGAGACTTATTACAAAAGTTGACCAGCAAAAACCAAACCAAGCATTGCCTCGAGCTCACAGACAAGCTTAACAAAGCTCATAGAACATCCTAGTTACCTCCATAACCCAGCTTGTGTGCCAGTTAGCTCCCAGGGATAGACGGCCTGGGAGCCGGGTTGTTTGACGGTGGATTTAAGGAGTAGGGGATGAAGTTGTTGGAGGGTATACCTACAAACACTGGATGTTTTGGCTCGTTGCCAGGGGTTGGCAAGCTAACGACTACCAGGACTGTGCCTATTCCACTCCAAAGGTGCAGCTGCAGGCTACTGGTAAGCTACTCTGTGTCATCTTTTAAGTGTTGTGTTATTTTTATTCAGACTTGCGAGACTAGGCAAGGGTGGAGAGAATCAGTGTCCAAGTCTAAAAATATGGCCAGGAAAGCCCTGCTGTTTATTCTGGCATCAGGTTGGCTACAAAGTTGGTAATATGTGAACATGTGCGCATGTAGCCTAGGATCAAGGACATGTCCATATATATATCATATGGTAAGTCAATAACATAATCATTGTGACAGGCCTGGATGTAAACTGTATTTTTTAAAGTCAAATCTCAAACTTGGAAGATGCTGCAAGCGAACATTAAAGAGTTAGAAAACCTGTTATGATGGCTTGGAGTTTAGGACACTTTGCATAAGAGCTGCAGGCTGTTAGAATTATGCGAAAAGTCTATTAAAATGCAAACTGTCCGCTATAAAATAGGCCAACAAATATCCAGTATTAGAGGTCACACTTTTCTGCAAACTGCATCACCAGTTCAATAAAACAGATTTCAGTCAGTCACACATTAAACCAGAAACAAGATGTTGATTATTCATTGAGGCTACCATGTCCTGCAGGGTAGATACTATGAAACCTCTAGTAAACTGATAGTGTAACTGAGATGCATGGCTACCTTTGCTGTGGCTGCTGTCTGACATGAACATCCTTAATGTACATTACCTCAAGGTGGCAGAGGATAATTGTCTTTCTGGAAGTAGCTGCAGACATTGGTATCACAGTCAGTGGGTTACATTATGTGAATAAGTTAGTTTAGAGCTTGAAAAACATGCGGTGAAAGAGCCAATTATGTTAGTTAGACCCAATAAAGAAGCAACCCCATGAGACTGTTTATTTATACTTGCAGGGCTAATGAGGACAATAAACTTTGAAAGGGGGCTATCTATTCCAGCCAATGATAGATTCACATGGAGAGTAGCCCATTATTCGTAAAGCATTATGGTGCTAAATTAGAGGGCTCAGAAAGGTGCAGTAGTGTGCAGTAGGTTCAGCAAATCTGTGGACCCCCACTGTGTTCAAACATAAAGCTACCACAGGCAGCAACATAATTAGGGCTCTCTCTCTCTCTCCATCCCAGGGTGAAGAGTTCACCCACAATGAATGAGCTGTTTATAGGAGCTACAATAGCCCCTGTAGAGCAGTAACCATTATCTGCACCAACTGCATCATTCCAGCCTCTCCTTGTTGGAATTTTCTGTTTTTCTAACTCCAAACCCAGCTGGTCGTGCTACCACAGTGCTCAGCAAAAATTCCATCTGTATTATGTAAGCAGCTGAAGGAATGAAGGTGCTGGGCTTCAGCTGAACCTGGCAGCTAAGCAGACATCTTGTCTGACAAGGAGCCAGAGAAGACCAAAAGACTGTGTGTGTGTGTGTGTGTGTGTGTGTGTGTGTGTGTGTGTGTGTGTGTGTGTGAGAGAGAAAGGTCTGAGGTTACAATTCTCATTCAGTCTATTAACTAGTGTCACACCTCTCAGGTGTTTAACAACACAGCTTGTCACATCCAATAAAGCCACTTCACAGAGCCCTGCCTGGTTTGAATTGTGCTACACTGAGCAATCTGATCCAACTAGTAAAGTCTGATGAATATGTGATACTGTTATTGATACCAATCAGCCACCCAAACCCAACCTGCACACTGCCAGCCTTCTGCATTATCGTAGCAAAATTGTCAGGACTGAGGACTGTGATAAGGACAGAGACACAAGGACTGTGCGTCACAATGTCAGTGTGTGTGCTTGAGAGAAACAGTGACAGAGAGAGGGGAGGAGAAGTTGGACTACTGCACGCAATGTTTCTCTAAGTTATTAATAACTAACTCAGGACACTGCTTTGTCACTTTTTGACTCGTTTGCTGCAGCCCTTCATATTTATACACCAGAGAACTAAAAAATAATAACAAAAACGGCAGCTCAGTGGATGTGACTGGATACTGATCGGTGATGGTGGCAAATGTTCACGATGGAAGCCACAAACTTGGTCCCTACAAGAAGTACCACTTCGCCCATCTGGCAGCCTACAGTCAATCGGGTGGATAAATCAGAATTGTTAATTTTTAAGCACGCAATTAAGGGCATTTTGGAGGAAGACTGACAGCCCTACCACAGATTGATATTAATGGAAGAAGGAAAAGACATCTGTCGGTTGAGATTGGTTGTTGTGATGACGACATGTGGTGCACGCTGCTCTGTTCCAAAAGTAGACCTCGGTTTATCTCAGGGCGCGGCCCGAAATATAGGCACTTGGGCATCATTATTGTAGGCCTTGAGAAACTTTTACATTCTCCAACTGTAAAAATGTGCTGCCTATGCACTAAAAACCAGCACAACTAAATGTGTGTCATATATCTGCAGCCTGGCACCTTTTCCCCTAAATTTTGCCAAACCCCAACAGCAGTGGCTAGCCTTGAGTCTCCCAAGCTAGGCTAGCAATGGGCTCCAAATCCATAAAAGTCCCAGAGGAAATACAGAATTTTATAGCGGGTGGACAGATTTGTTTGCTTTCACCACCAACGCTGCAAAGTTAAAGTCCCAAATTATCATAAAAAGCTCACTGCAGACCTCCGAATGCTCATGTAGACCTATTTTTAATGCCGATAAGCTAATTTAGACTTAATACGCAGTGTTACATAAGGCTTAAACATGTTTTGCGGCTCCGGCATTTTTTAAAATTATTTTTGGTCAAAAATGGCTCTTCTAACGGGTAATGTTGTTGACCCCTGGTGTGGAAGGATGGAAGGACGATGTCTGCCACCCTAGTTTGAATACTTATAAGTGAGAGAGCTAAAACCTTAAGCTAAAATGTGCCAGCTAACTTGTTGTATGTTTTGTTGACATACAAACTTTATTGGTGCTTTCACTGACATGAGTATAAATAAAAAAATAGTCCATGTATTATTCCTTTAATATGACATTTGCACAAAATGTCTGATTGCAAACTATCTTCTCTTATTTGAAGGACTTACCTGACCTTCAATAAAAAATGTAATATAATGTTGTGCACATTCTGATTAGAGGTCATTTTCAGCTATGCAGTTTCTAAACTACTACTGTGCCTCCTCGGCTGGCTGGGAGGTCTGGCATTCTTGGCAACCTTACAGAGCCACTATCTTATAATCTTTGGTATCACAGGCATTATGGGGGTTGGGGTGTGGTGTCAGGTTACTCTGAGCGGGCATAAAGAAGACATGGTTATGAAAATTCCTCTAAAATAGACCAATTCCTTCAGCGTGAAACAGCGACATCACTTCCAAAGAAGATTATCAATAACTGTAGACTGGCTGAACTGGCTCTTGGTGTGGCAACTGCAGTAGCTCTCTAGTTTTCTGCTGTTCAGTGTTGATGCTCAAGGCTGTGTAACCATGTGTAGTGCACCGCTAAGAAAGTGCAGTAAGCAAAAAGCAAAGAAAGGTCTGGAAGTAAGAAATGCCCAGTTAGGCTGAGGTTGAGCAATATATAAATAGACACAATTTCTATTCAGTACTTTCTGATGGAACCAGCACACACAGGCCAAAGCAGTTTCCTCGGGAAACAACCACTTGGAGCAACAACAAAAGCTGCTCTTCCTGAGCATTCATCCTGTGCCGAAACTGCACTCAACACTTTTACCACTAACAGCCTTCACATATACGTCTGCACCTGGTGGCACTGTGGACTGAAGCTTCAATGATAAACAACTCTGCATCCTGTCAACACAAGCAACTTGCTCCAATCTTACACATACTGAGTGAAATATTTTGGAATTGGAGGATGACAAATAGGTTTATTACTTGTTGGTCTTGCTCGTGTTTATGTTGACGTACAGTGCTGCAAAGCTTCAGCTGTGATTACTGTGTGTCGGCAGCAGACGATAAACAGACAAGTCTGAACACCCCCGTGTCATGCAAGTCCCCGAGCAAGCTCAGGGAGGTTGTGGGTGGAAATGAATACTTAAATATAAGCAGTTAAGTCACAATGGGCCTGCTCTCTGCTGTGACAAGGCTACACCTTTGCAGTGGCCAGTTGTTGGTGAGCATCACAGCACCAACAATTTTTCCAAATGATTTCAAAAATAAAATTTTTGACTTACAAAGTGACACTCCGCAGATAACAGTTCTAACGTATAGTGTTTTTGTGCATCTGGAGGAGGCAAAGTTTGAAAAAAATAATGCTTAAAACCTCTTTCTAACATACAGTGAGTGAGCTAACTCTGGCCAATAGAGTGCGAAATATTGTCCAGAAATACCATGAGGAACAACAACATTCAGGGAGCCTATGGAGCCCTGATCGAGCCTCAAGTATGGCTTGCTGTTGCTGTAAAAATCGGTTGGAGGTGCACAAAACTTCACAAAAACAGAGCCAGGGCGAGATGTTTTTCAAGCAAGTGACACATTACTTAGCCTGTTCAATGAAGCATAGAGCAGGTTGAGACATCTTCACTGGGGAAAAACCGAAGCAATCTGATTTTGCTCATTTGCATCGCATCAAGTTAGGATGAGGTGTTAAGATGAGTTCAGACGAAACGTCAAATGATTTTTTAATGTGGTGCGATTACATAAATGTCAAGGCAAAGACACAAACAGACGGTAATTCACGCCAGGCAACGCAAATACATGTCTTTGCGAGACACGTTGTGTCACAAAAGTTCGGAGATGGCTTGGAGAAAAGTGAGTGAAGCCACAGGACTACATGTTAAGTTCTACTGAAAGACACTTTTGAACTGCAGTATGGGAAAAGTAGGACCCAGCGTTTTCAGAGCTTATCCCATACAAGGGATTTAAAACAGCATATTGTAGAAATTCTCTTAGGGATATGACATATTCCTGAACAACTGTAATAAATTTATTTGATAATTTTGTTCAAACTCAGTTCATTTGGAGGGTAATAAATACAGAACTTTACACATTACACAACTGTGATTCATACATCCCAATACACTGTTGTTATATTCTATTTAAACAACACCCAATTCTGCTTTTATTGCTTCTACTAAATATTCATAACCAGTGCATAGCAAGAAGGCAATGAATATTTAGTAGCAGCAATCCACCCTTGAGATAGCATGATATGGCTTAGAACAGAAAGGCACTGGGAGGGTGTGTTTGTGTGTGTAACGGGAGATGAGGACCATTTCTCTCCCCTCCATTTTTTTTTTTTTTTACACACTCTGTTCGCATGTGTGGACTTGTGTTCTCGTCTCCTTTAACAAAGGATGGCATGGGATGAATGCGCACAGTGGCTATCAAGTCTACATGAGCAGTCAGCGGGCACACGGCTGGGCCTTCCAATCAGCCATGCCTAACGTCGCCACATGCAGCCTGGCAAGCTCCCCCTCCCACCAATGAAACGCTCAGCTGCATCAGAAACACGTGCTCATCTGCAAGCCCCCCTCTTCTCCCCCAGACCCAGTTGTTACGTAACAGCCATTGCCACACACAGGCTACGTCAAAATCTGGTACCCCAGGAGCACATAATGGTAGTGAGGCAGTTAATGAAGTCTTAACTAACACAACCAGTGCCGAGGCTTAGGGAACACACTTACGTAAATGCTCCACCAGCTGACTCTTTCCTACCTGAACATAGCATCTTGGCTGAAACACTAAATGGAGCGAGCAAGGACACTCCAACTGAGCCAGACAAAGAAACCCTAGCCTCTGTCAAATGTCATCAAAGTTTTTCCTTTGAAGACATTCATGTGTCTGCATGGGATTCTTGTGAATTAAAAGGATAAACATAAAATTGACCCTGAAAAAACTGTGTTTAGTTTTCAAAAATGCAGCAGTATGTACTAAGGCTGGACCCAAACACCCAGCTATTTGTACTACCTGTTCATTGGGTAGGTATTCAGCTTTCAATGTTAGGATTTTGTCAGGCCTTGTCTCGAATTTGGAGCCTATTATCATCAGCATTCTGTTTTTCCCACAATATTAGACTCTATTTCTGGTGGGTGGTAGCTGACTGGGAGGTGTCCAGCAACAGGGGGTCTGATCCCAGGCTGCCCCTCCTATCCCCGGGATCAAGGAGCTTTCTGTTGCTGCCGTTACGCAGATGCAGTTAAACCCCTAAACAGTTTGCCCTGTCACTGTCGCCCCTTTTACACGGTCTCTTCATTGCAGGAATTTAATGCTATTCTGCCGTTTCACCTTTCAGTATAAAAGGTGCAATCACAGAGGGGGGGGGGGGGCAGAGTTGTCTCGCCCTTAAGCCAACATCGGCGGTATAACAGCACCATAAACAACCTCTGTACAAAAGGGACAGCCGGCAGGACAGGATCATGGGCGGAAGAGTGTGACGTTATAATGACGTTATGCGTGTGACCCACCGCGGGAGATTTATAAGTATTTAATAGCAGTTAGCAGCTAACTCAAAGAAGAAAAGCGGCTGAAAATGTCCCCAAACCAGGGAAACAATGATGTTTCATCCTCTAAGCAGAGGATGAGATCAGCCGTATTAGCGATATACGTAAATAGTAAAATCTAATTATTGGCTGTGGATTATTACCGAAGCTCTGGAGCCCCAAAAATTGTATTTAGGGCGGCCCTAGTATGCACAGCGTTCAGCTGCTGAGAAAAAATGTGTGAACAAGTGGATCCAAGTAGTGCTACATGCTACATATTACACTGATCAACTGTCTACTAAGGCTGTTTGTTTTTAATAAGTGCAAAGTCTTATAATATCAGTTATAATTAGGCCTCTGACATTACTGTACACACTGAACTGTACATGCCAGCAAACCCAGGCTGCATCGTTCTACTATATTTAGATTATTTTCCTGCTGAATGAGAATTAATGAGCTCGCAAACACTTACTAACACAACTTTAGGTTAAGTATTATCCTAACAGTGCCTGTATGAGACTGAAGACTCTTTTACAGCAGAGAAAGAGCAGAGCGATTAATCAATACCCCCACAGTCAGTCCCCTTGTACCATAACAGAATAGACCTATAAATCTTTCATGCATATGCATTTCCTTCCGCTGTCAACGGAATAATATACCATGCTGGAGTCGGCTATATGGCGCCGTTTTACAAACCATACACAATCTATGCAGATGTAAGTGCACACACTTCTTGCAGAACAGAGGATCTATGAGACGAGAGCCGAATGAGAGGCATACCTAATCCCTTCTGATTCCTCATTCTTCTTCAAATAGGCCACTCATTAATTAAGAGATGAAAAAACTTCAAACACATGCTCTTGAGTTAGAGTGGCACATCAAACGGGAGAATCACAGTGGCCTGCTTCAGAGAGGGCTTTGGTCCTGCAGGCCCATTACCCTGCACATATGTCTTTTACATTGTTCCTGGAGAGGATAAAAGAAGTGTTTGTGGAGGCCAATCATATGAGACATCCGCAAATCTGAAAGGTTCTGAGGCTGTGTTACAGCTCTTGGCGCAAATGCATATTTGCCATGATGGGAACTGATGATCAAAAAGAATCTGGATGTTTCTGCAAATGTGATTTATTGTGTGATCCAAATGCTGGAGACTCTTGGCAGTGAAGACTAGTGCTGATCTGAATCCCATCAGATAGATATCATTGAGTGTATGTGTGTTCATAAGTTAAAAAGCACGAAGAGGTCACTCTGTGGTTAAAAATAAAATAAAATCCTTAAGGAGCTACACTCAACACTGTAGCTGTAAAGTTGCTTTGAAACATTAGCTTGCACAAACATATTAGCTCTATGTGAAGAGGTCTATTTTCCCTTGACATCTCTTTGTTTGCTCTTCATTCTTGAGAGTAAACAAGCAGTGTGTGCCCCCAGTTCCATTTCTTACCTTCAATGCTGAGTTCAAAGCACACATGGCAGAAAGACATGGTCCCCGTTTCCGTCTCTAGTTTGCAGACACTGCAGATATTGTCATCATTCAGATCGATGTTCACAAACTGCTCCTCTTCGTTCATTGTGCTTCTGGGGAAAAAACAACTGGTGAAAATGAGCACATGGCTAAATACCAGACGCTTGCACAACCACCAAGTTCTTTTTTGCTAATTAGGTCATATTTCCAAATAAACTTATTAAAAATGCATTTTTGGTAGAGTCAGTGGGGGGAATATTTTCTAGTCCACACTGTTTTTGGTACAGAATACAGCAAAAGAGGCAGCGTCCTTACTCACATGGTTTTAATCAGTCATATCATCAATAAATTACCACACAAGCTGATTAAAAATGGTACAGCTAATTCATGACACAGCAGATTGAACAGGACAGTCTCTCTTTTGTCACTGTGCCAACATGCTATTGGATCCCATGGTGTTAAACACAATCTGATGTCATCCCCACACAAAAACAATGATCCAAACATTTGCAAGCACATCTAGGACTGGGTCTCGTTTAAAAAAATGACAATGCTAATGCCAACATCAGTATCTTTAAAATTAAATCGATACCAAAAGTACTACTTCAAAAGTTCTACTTCATTTGACACCCGTCATATGAATGGAAACACGAAATGTCAGCATAGTTTTGAATGTTTCGGTGCTATCCCGGCATGCTGAACTGCCAACTCTGTCTAAAACACCATGCTTGATTTCACCACACCACAGACTGTACGGGTTGTAGCTGCTGCGGTAGTGGGCCAAATACACATCACATTACACTGAAGAACACTTGCATTGACTGGCTACGAGCAAATCTGTACAAATGGTTATTTTTTCCCTGATCTGGGCACAAAAAGGATCAAATGAAGGTATCGTTTGACTGGAGAAGTTTCGATACTGCTTGGCACTGGGTAATTTTGGATGCTACTTTAAAAGTTCATCAAATAACAATACCTAAGCCCTAGTCATATTTTAAAATGACAGTTATCGCTATGGGAAAACACATTTCAAGACTGGACTCACATTTATAATTGGTAAGTATAATGATTTTGTTTTATGTAGGGTGACAAAAGGAGGGATTAAATTCAAGATTCAGTGGAGCAAAAAGCTAAATTACTGTTGTGTGCATCTAGATTCTGGGTTTACAGTACATAAACTACTCAACACCCAAGACTGTCATATTATTTAAAACTACATCATTGATTGGGAACACAACTGGTCAGCTGTAAAACATCCATAAACTAGAAAAAGGCCTAAACTGCCAGAAAGCAGAAGCAACTACAAAGGAAAAGTAAACGTCTTTCCCCACAAAACATTTAGTAACGTTAGTGTGGAAATATCGCATCGCAAGAGATCATGTAGTTCTATATATAGATCTATCATTCTTACTGTCTGTATCAAGGGTATGTATAGTTTGGCAGGCAAGCATTTAAGTCTGCAGCTCCTTATATAGTGGAATCTTCTGCAGAGAGATTTAAAGCTGTAATCTTTGGTTCCTCTCAGTCGTTTGACACGGTTGCAGGATTTTTGTACACAATCTTTTTTATGCCAATGTCACGGTGGATCTTAGCTAGTCGTTGTAATCATGTGTACTTTTTTTGTGTGTTTAATATTAGTCATTTTAGAGCTGTTTTTATTCTGCATTTTTGTTCTGTGTTCTCCGTCTTATACTGCTGCCTGAGAGATTTTAATCTCAAGAGGTTTTTCTGGTTAAATAAAGGTTAAAAAGAAATAAAATTGTGCAACCGCTAACCAGATTATGCAAACCTACAATTTATCATAGATATCTGAACTGTTTTAATTATATTTGAGGAACTGGGAACCTGAGTAAGTCTCATGTTTCCCCTAAAAATCCAACTTGTCCTACTTTATCAATCACATGATAAAGAAAGTATTCAAGGCTGCTGATATCCTTTGGGGGAATATTCCCACCATGACAGCTATGAGGACAAATCTCTGCCACAAAATCAAAAGCAAAACAGACAGATTTGTTTAGAGAAAGACATTTCTATGTGCAGCTAGGTTTCACACTGTCTTGTGACATGCCACAGATGATAATGTGAAGGATGCTACAGGTCATGAGCGCTGGTGTCTAACAGTTGAGTCATATTGGGAGCTGTGGCTGTCTGTTTCTTTTTGATAACCCGAAAATGAAAACATTGGACAGTTATTTAACTGTACTGGGGTTACATTATGTCAAGGAGCTTTCGGTGCACCAAATACAGGAAATTCAAGTTAAAACATAGTACCAGGACTTAGCTAGTGTTATATTAGTGGACATTTAACGGTGTTTCAAAGGAGCAGCCAGTGGTAGCAAAAACGGGGCTCGACGTTAATTTGAACTTTTCACTTCGTAGAATTCACAAACACAGTTAACCACCGCCATGACGTATTTTTCCTCATTGTCAGTACTTTAAATAATTATGATTATAATTCGGCTACAAACATACGTCACTAACCCGACTGTTTACACACGTACCGTTAAACAAATGCCTGCTAACAAGAAGTTAAGCTAGCAGCAGCAGCAGCAGCAGCAGCACACTGGCATCCTCCGAGTACTCTGCTCTGCCTGATTCGTGACCGTTATTTGACGTTGTTAAACAGCGAGATATCCGACAAAAACGAAGGTGCCGCCGGTATTTTCGGTACACCACTTTTGTGAAACTCACCTTTGTGTTGAAGAGTGTCTGCGGACAGCTATTCCTTTACGTGTGGACCCCTCTCTCGGTTCTCCTTTGACTCCGCGACGACACAAACATCAGCGCGTCACGGCAAATCCACAGCAGCTACAGGAACCTCTCTCCCCTCTCGGCGGAACGAACCACTAGTTTATATCGGGGGGGGGCAATCAGCGGCGGTTTAATTATCGACGACTTTGCTCGTAGTTAAAAAACAAACAACACGTTTAAATTCCTCCTTAAACACACACATGAAATTGCTTCATTGAAACAGAAAACTTTCACGACACAACCGTCCCTAACAGCAGTAGCAGTGTCCACACCCCTACGGTTGGATCAAGGTAAATCGTCCTAGCGTCATCAAAACATTTCCACAACAGAAAGGAAGAATTTGGGGATGTGGTATAATTATCTAAAGTAATAAACACAGTATAGTAGTTATGAAGCTTCTCTTCCCTTGTTGAATACATTATATGAGGCTGCTCACCTGTAATTCAGGTGACTTTTCTGTCGTCATCAGGACATTCGCTTTCTATTCCTCTTCTCATAAAGTTACACGTGGGGAATTCCCGCGAAAGACGATCGGAAAAGCCACAAATGGCTTTAGGAGTTATCCCGTCATTGTTATTTTTAGAATAATTTATTTAGCAGACATTCTTAGGAGTTGTTTGGCGAACTGTATCTTAAACTTATTTTTTACTATTGGTGGACTGGAGTGTATCTGTAGAGGTTGGACCCAGGGATGGATTAATGAGGGGCCCAAAATGTCAAACAAATTAACAAGTGCCGATCAGGAAGAGACTCCGAATGACCACATAGAAACATAAAATGAGTACAAAGAGACACAAGTAGAGGCAAACACGAAGCAAGAAAGAGATGCAGAACAGCCTCAATAACTACAAAAGGGTGAAACAACCACAAAGATACACTAAATTACTACAACGAGATGCAAAACAACTACAAAGAGACTCAAAATGACCACAAAGAGGTGTAAAATAGTTGCAAGGACACACAAAGACTCTCACAATGATTACAAGACAGCCATGGACACAAAATACTACTAAGACACACAATATTACCACAAAGAGACAAAACCACAGAGAGATGCATAACAATAGAGATGCAAAACAGCTGTAGAGACTCAATATCTACAAAAGGGACAAAACATCCACAAAGAGACATACACTTACTACAGAATGATGTAAAACAACCACAAGGAGACACAAACTTACTACAGAGAGATGCATACTACAAACGTCTTAAAATGACCACAAAGAAACACATAATGATTACAAAGAGACAAAAAAGACTGCAAACACAAAAGGACAAGAAAGAGATGCAAAACAGCCGCAGAGACTCAACAACTACAAAAGGGGCAAAACAACCACAAAGAGACACGTAATCACTACAAAGAGACTCAAAATGACCACAAAGAAACATAAATTGACTCCAAACAAACAAAAAACTCCACAAAGAGACACAAAACGACTACAAAGAGATGTAAAACAGCTGCAAGGAGACACAAAGACTCTCACAATGACAGCAAAACAACCACAGATACAAAAACTACAGACATATAAAACCAGAGACATGCGTAACAACTACAAAGAGATGCAAAACAGCTACAGAGACTCAAAAACTACAGAAGGGGCAAAATGACCACAAGGAGACACAAAGACTCTCACGATGACAAAACAACCACAGACACAAAAAAACCACAGAGACAACCATAGACAAAAAGTATACATACATAAAAGTATACATATGCACAAGTACACACATATACAGATACCTACATACACACAGACCCTTTAAAGGAACAGGCAGTTGCAGAGGATAAAGGCCTGATCAGGGCCTATCCTATTGTGATTGGTTTCAAGATGTAAAAAATAAATAAATAGAAACAAAAAATAAACAAGTGACTGTGACTTCACATGGAGTTGTCAGTAAAGTGGGGGGTTTGGAATCTAGCTTTTATATATTCCATAAATGGATTCCAGATTCTCATAAATTTATCAGAAGAGCCATTTAATGTGAATCTTAGTTTCTCAAGTTTGATATGTTGCATCACTTCCCTCACTGAGTCCAGCTCGGTGGCTGAGAGTTCTTCCAGTGGAGAAGGATCAACCTCCGTGCTAATGAAGTGACACATTTTGTTACTTTGAGGTTAGATCCTGAAAGATTCATATTTTCCTCTCCTGCTATGTTAACGATGGCTGCCAAAGGATCTGGGTGAATTTTCATTTTAAAAATGTCTGATAGTGTTTTGAAGATCAAACTCCAATAAGTGGACAAATTGGGACACAACCAGAATGAGTGTGGTAAGGATGCAGGAGACAGTCTGCACCTGTCACAAGTGAAATCAACATCTGGAAACAGTTTAGAGAGTTAGTCTTTGAGTAATGAAGGATGCAACACCTTAAATTAAAATGAATTGCATTCAATTTAATTCATAATACAACAAAAACTTTGATCACAAATACAGCCGCACTTACCTTGACTATAAAAGGCCTTGAAATGCCACCCTTTTATTCTACCTTTGCCACAGCTGGAGTCTGTGACTGTATTCCTAAATTACTTTTGTTTTTAATCACAAACAACAACAGCTGCAACTGGAACAGCGATACCATAACTTGTGGTGATGCAGGCTTGGCTGTAAAGCAGCCCAAAGCTGTGCCTGGATGCTTCTCTGTAGAACATTGGCCATCCAAACTCTAATGTAATTCTGAAATGACCCAATCGACAGTACGACTTCAGTTCAGAGCCACAACAGTACAGCATATGTAACCTTGTCAGAGGTTGTCATCCATCCACTGATAATTTATTCTGACTCTGTTGCTAGGCCAACATAACACCACATAAGAAAACAACGCTCTGATTTATTTATTTTCCAAATGTTATTTTCAACTGACTGTTAATTTGGATTTTTTAGTATAATAAATAACAAAATGACCTTTTCTAATATTGGTGAAGGAGCAGTCTAATTAGGCCATGAATAAAATTCGAAAGAGGACGCCCCTGCATAATCATGCACTGTGCTGATATCTCATACAGTCCATTCAGACTATCAGTCAGTGTTGTATTGAAAGGCCGTGCATTTGTTTCAGCTACTGTGCAAGTTTTGCATAGCCCTGGGGAACTGTCATTTAAACTGTATAGCTGTAGCCTGGATAATGGCAGGCTGTGTCAGAGGTATTTTAATCAGATTGCAGTTTGGCTGTTCAGTTTATCCTGTGTCTGTCATGAGCTGTTGTATTTCAGCAGGATCTAGCAGATGGTAATGTCACGTAAGGCCGCTCTGCATCTTAATGTATGCTAGACTGCCAGCATTATGCAATCAACACACCACACCTCTCCTTTGACAACCAAGCGCAGCGGCTCCTCTGAAAGATTTTTACCTCATTAAATAAACATTTTCGAGATGACAGCAACTCATGATAAACTGTTGTTGTTAATTTACAGAAAGATAAATATGTTAATTATCACTGGAAACAGCTCATTTAAAAACAAACAAACAAAAAAACTACACTAAAGGAGGTCATCATGATGCACTGAACTGTGCTGAAATGTGACTCCATAATGAGCCTCTATACAAGCTTACAAAGAGTTTGCGCCATCTCCTGGCGAAAGAGCAGTAGCACAACCACCACTAAAACCATCCTCTCCCTTTTGTTAAAGATGCATGAGAGCTAAGCCCCATTACAATATACACAGACCAACAATAAACCTGGATATTTTAAAAAAAAAGAGCTTACCAAAAGGTATTAAAATAGCCCTCTCTCTCTGTACTGCCTCAACCTTGACATGCTGCCAAATAATACTATTTCAGGGGACGATAAATAATTGCACAATACAGCTGGATCCCACAAGTTACACACTATAAATGTTGCACACCACATCTTGGATTAATAAATGGGCCTACTGAGCACAGGCCCAGGGGCCCAAAGTGCAAAATGTTGCTCAAACTAACACATGCAGACCAGGAAGAGACTCAAAATGACCACAAAGAGAGACAAAACAACTACGAACAGACACAAAAAGACCACAGACATGCATAAAACAACCAGAAACAAACACAAAATGACTACAAAGATATTCAAAATGGCTATAAAGAGACACAAAATGACCACAAAGAGACACTACACAACTACAAAGAGACACGAAAGGACTACAAAAAGGGATAACAACCACAGATACACCAAAAAAACTACAGAGACAAGAAAATTACCAGAAAGAGACATAAAACAACTATGAGATGCTAAACAGCTACAAAGAGACTCACAGAAACTTGTGTGACTATAAAAAGGGGCATAACAACCATAAAGAAACACAAAATTACCACAAAGAGATAGAAAATTACCACAAAGAGACACAAAACAACTATGAGATGCAAAGCAGCTGCAAAGAGATTCACATGACTAGGAATATGGGGCAAAACACCAAGATAGAAACACAAAATGACTACAAAGAGACACTTAACAACTACAAAGAGACACAAAAGGACTACCAAAAGGGATAACAACCACAGACACACCAAAAAAAACACTACAGAGAGACAAGAAAATTACCATAAAGAGACACTAAACAACGAGACAAGAAAATTACCATAAAGAGACACTAAACAACTTTGAGATGGAAAAAAATGGCAAAGAGACACACACTCACATGACTATGAAAAGGGGCAAAACAACCATAAAGAAACACAAAATGACCACAAAGAGACACAAAAGGACTACCAAAAGGGATAACAACCACAGACACACCAAAAAAAACACTACAGAGAGACAAGAAAATTACCATAAAGAGACACTAAACAACTCTGAGATGGAAAAAATGGCAAAGAGACACACACTCACATGACTATGAAAAGGGGCAAAACAACCACAAAGAAGCACAGAATCACTACAAAGAGATGGGGTTTAGGTCCGGCCCAAGGCCTTCTGCTGCAAATCCTCCCTTCTCTCTTCACTCTCATAACAGTAAAACAAAAAATGCCCCCAAAACATCTTAATATCTACCTCCTATTTAGGAGAGGTGGTGGGACCTTCTGCATGTCTGTGCCCAGGGACCCATTGTCTCACAATCCGGACATGCCCCCTACATGTCCTGGAGCAGAGGGAAACACAGCCAAGGCTACATGTATATGTACATTCTGCGGTTTCTGTTTGGTCAAAGCTAAGGTTTTATAGCGCTCTGGCCCATCTGGCAGCCTTCAGCTTTGCAGCCTCCATCATTGTGTATCACACAATTACACAGAGACCTTGTGTATGCAAGCACCCAGAATAAGCTCTTAAATAAACCCACAACTAGTCCTAATAAATATGCTGTGGAGCTCTTAACTGAACACCTGAGCTCAAAAACTCAAATCAAAACGCCCGTCACAAAACCCCCACAACAGATCCAACAAGTTAATGCTATTACAGGACTATAAGCCTTACTGGCATCCAAACACAACATCACATGACATAATAGTGTCTCTGCTGATCAGACTTCATTTGCAGCCACGATCATGTCAATTTATTGCAAAGCTGGATTCAGAAGGTGCCAAGGGTGATGTCATCTGCAAACAGATCTGGACACGTCCCCAAGCTGCTCCATTAACTCTCAGAGGGGACACATGTTGACACAGTGGCAGCACACTGGTTACTGTGTGGTGATATGGGCATGTTTTCCCATTGCACAGATGCTTTCCCCCCTCAGAGTGGACTTTAACCTTACTGCACTCAGTGATTATGTTCTCAGACTTAAAGGAACAGTGTGTAAGATTTAGCAGTATCTAGCGGTGAGGACTACAGATTGCAACCAGCTGAATCCCGATTAGATTTCCGTCTGTGTTTATTGTTCAGGAGGTTTTTATGGGAAGCTGAATTATCCACAAAGGTCTCCTCCTCTCCAAAATAAATGAATCTGGTGATTGAAACAGGTAAAAAACTGAATAAAACACTTTCATGTTAAAATCAGTGTTTTTCCAATGCTGTTTGGTGTGTCGGAGACGGGCCGCTAGCCCAGAACCTGCTAACGTGTGCTCTCTTTTTTTCTCTGATAACCTAAGATCCAGATGTTCAGGAGGTTTGTACCTGGGGATGAATTTTTTTGCAGAGGTCTCTTCCTCTCCAAAATAAAGCAGACCCTATGGTTTAAAGTGGTAAAAACACAGAATAAAACAGTTTCATGTTATAAAAGTCTGTGTTTTTCTGACAACTCATTGTGAAGGGGTTGCAAACTACAGCCAACGTGAAATCACAAATGGCCCTATCTAGAGCCAGTGTTTGGTTTGTCCGCTCCCTAGATATAATTGGCTCATTCTCAGACAACAAAATTCTTCACACTGAACCTTTAACCTTTACAGAAAACTACTTTTCCCTTCTAATATACTTTAAATAGACCAACAATTTAGTTAAAGATGTTAAAAATAATTGGTGTTGGGGTGTTTAAAATCACTTCTCAGCTCTGTAATGTCTGCTTAACATCAATAATATTTCCTCTTCTTAATCAGCTTTAACTACGTGCCAACTATGTCTTCCACTGAATTACTTTTTACTTGACATTTTGAATGGCATGTTCACCCCTTGCTTAGTTAGCCATAAATCACATAATTCATCAATGCCGAGCGTACCCACATCCATATTTCCACCCTGACGCTGCATCCACATGTTGCAGCTTGCCTTGCGTCTTAACTGAGTCTGAGCCTGAGATCTTGTTCAGCGAGTTCTGTGAGGTTAAAATAAGGGTGAGTGGGGAGAAAAACAGCCCAGAGCACTCTGTATGAGCTCCATTCTCCCAGCATCCAGTCACAGAACGGAGAACAGATGTTGTTACCATCGCCTGCTGCTTTTGTTTTCAGATCATCTGCAAGTGAAATTGTGAGGACAGGAGGTGTGGGGGTGATGGAGGAAAAAAGAAACGTTGTTTTCTGACAGACATGCTTTGATTTTTCTTCACTTCAGAGATATTACAGCCATTAACCTGCTGTTTTGTTCACCGCTATATCTTGATAAGGCTCTTGCATCACTTCAGCATGCTCTGTGGTCATGACCGCTTTGTTGTTGGTCCGTCAGAGTGAGTGAGAGGTGTGACTCAGCCAAACTGAAAAGTCCCTATCATAGTCAAACAAAGGAACAACCAGACACCTCGTCTGACAAGAAGGGAGTCTTGCCATCTTGTAGACACTCATTCATCAATGCTGTCCAGGGAACTGGCCACAAAAAACTGAATTCTTTTTAGCTGCAACATGGTATAGCAGCTTAAGTCCAACATAGTACTGTATTGGACAGTAATTTGTAAAAACTATGACATTTTATATCATATAAAGATATATTTTTATGATGCATCCATTCTTGTGTGTGAAGGGTGCATTATATTGGAGAGAGCACTCTAAAGGCCATTTAGTTAATTAGGTTGCCACTGCCGCAGTACTTTAATTCAAGGTAAACTCACTTATTCATCCATCTCATTACTGCTTGAGAACCTAGTAACATTTACCTTTGAACCACTTCACTTAATAAGGATATATTAAAGCGTTTATCAGCTCTATAAAATATTTTACTACATGTTTATGCACTGATTATGAATACTAAATAGGGGGGTTAAAGTAAAGTGTGATCCAAATCATTTACTTAAGTAGAAGTAGAAATACCACAATGTAAAACTCCGCTGCGAGTAAAAGTCCTCTTTTTAAAATAGTGTGTAGGTTTAAGGGTGCCATGCCATTGTTCCAGAGAGCCAAATTAAGAAGCCCCATTGGTCTATAAAATGTCTTGTTGCACCAAAAGCCCACCTCTCCAGTAGTCCATAATCCCAAAAGCCATTGCTCCAAAATCCTGTTTCTCCAAGTGGCAACCTCCACACGCAAGTGCCAAAAGGTGCAGCTCTTTGAAAAGCCGCTTGAGACCTCCTTCAGAAGCCTCAATCCTATAGAGAAAATAAGCACTCCCTGGAGTTAGTTTCAGTTTCCTTGGATGTTTGCGCCTAAAAAGTGTTGTGTTTTTTACCAACCCATCTTTGCTTTTCCAGAGTCTGTGCCATCAAATGTGGGTATTTTAAGCCAAAACATGATCTTTTCCTAACCATAACCAAATGGTTTTTGTGGTTTTCCGAATTTTAGGTCATTGGAGCAATGGGCGGTCCCTGGATTTAGTGACATCTAGTGGTGAGGTTGCAACACTGAAATTTAACCTGTGAGCCAAGCATGGAGGAGAATTACAGTGGCTGACACAAAAGCACGGATGGCCCTATCAAGAGCCAATATTTGGTTTGTCCATTCTGGGCTACTGTAAAACATGGCGGACCCTGTGGAAGAGGAATCCCTCTGTATGTAGATGTAAAAACAGCTCATTCTTAGGTAACGACAACATAACAATTCTTATTTTCAGGCGATTTTAAACTAATGAAAATGAATATTTAACACAATTTCTGCCATTACATGCCCCTAAATCCTACACACTTGACCTTTAAAAGTACAAAAGTCACATTTCTGAAGCTAGTTATATGTTTTGTATGTAAAGAAACTGCTGACTATAGCTATCAAATAAATGTAGTGGAGTAAAAACTACAATATTTCTGAAATGTCAAGTACAAGAATTCCTGTTTTGAGTTACACAATATCGACAAAACACATTATATCTCATTGTCACTTCCAGTGAATTAAAAATGAACAAAACTTAAGGTTAAAATGAATGAAAAATCTATCTATCTATCTATCTATCTATCTATCTATCTTTTTTTAGATTTATTTTAGATTTAGTTAACTATAATAGCCTTAGTGAAGTGAACCCCTGCCACACGTCACCCGAAAACCTTAGTGTTGCTTAACACTGGCTTTTCATTTTACAGGAACACTAATGAACTTGTATGCATCATTGCGTCACCTGTCTCACACCCTGTAATTACCTGTCCTGAGTTTATGACACCAGTT
The DNA here is from genome assembly GCF_006386435.1 of Epinephelus moara. Taxonomy (NCBI): domain Eukaryota; kingdom Metazoa; phylum Chordata; class Actinopteri; order Perciformes; family Serranidae; genus Epinephelus; species Epinephelus moara. The sequence goes on along the minus strand of NC_065508.1, from coordinate 23,674,379 downwards.
AACTGCACTGGGCACTTGAATCTTATGAAACCTCCATGCTTATGCTTTCTTTATTAAATTAAACTCCTGCACCTTTTGCTATGATCCTAAATGTCGGGGGCCACTGAACGAATAACATATTCAGCAGGTTACGCCACATCCTGTCAGTAAAAAAAAAAACAACAACCTCGAGCTTCATTTCTGAGGCTGCTGGAGAAGCACCTGTTGGGCAGCTCCTCTGCAAAATGGAGTCTGGCTTTCTGGTTTTACTTCACCCAAGGCCCTGTGACTAATGTGATGTAGGCACTGACTTTATCCATCATTCATCAGGGTGTGATGAGCAGGCTGAACTCTGAACTACAGAGAACTGAACAATGAGACAAGGAAATGACTCACGCATCTGGTTTGATTCTAAAGACACATTTAGCCCTCAATTTTACCCTCAGCTTATCATATTCATAGATTGAAACTGTTTGCAGAACACAGAATAAGCTTTTTTGTCTGTACTATCATTTAATTTCTTTGCTATATCAAAGTTACCAGTGATTTATTTATAAAATGGTGCTTTAAATGACCCTGTACCTGGTTTGTTGCACTCAATAGTAGGTTAGAATAAACAAAACAAACACACAATACTGTAAGTTACTGTATCAAACAAACCTAACCTACCAGTCTGTTAAAAATAACAGCAGTCTTGACAGGAGATAGAAGCTGAGATTAGGCAACAGCACAACCATTGTCTTCCCCGTAGCTGGAGCAGAGACAGATCACCAGGCAACAGACAGGATACAACAGAGGCTCAGATTCTACACATTTCACCACTATAAAAACAGGACAATTACAAGCACCAGCCTCCCGCACTCAGTTTCTCAGATTACGAAAAAGCTGAGCCCTCGAGGCGTCGGGGATGGCGTGTTGGTTTTAGTGCGTGATGAAAAGTTGAAGTGGTCTAAGGAATTAGCCAACAGGGCTGGGGTTGCAGGTAGAACATCAGCGCCCCTTCGCACTCATCCATCATCTTACAGCCTGTGATCCCCCTCAGGGGCAGTTCCCATGGTCTGTGCCAACCTGAGCGTGCTCTGTGGGGTCTGGAGGAGCAGAGACATAATAATAATAATACTACTACAGGTGAGGCTGCAGATGCAGACATGCCAACGCTGCCTGACATCAAGGCTGATAATTCACAGATGGAGCAGAGGCAAGAACAGACTCTCCGAAACAAACTGACAGACCCTGAAATGAGACACTCTCTCCAACGAGCCTGCACTGACACGAGGTGTTGAAAGAAAGTTTCCAAGAAGTACATTTGCTTGTTTTGGAGAACCAGCGTGGCTTGAATTATTTTAAGAAGAAGAAAATGGAAAATGCGTGTAATTTTTTGTAGGGAATGTGACAGCTTTTTATATGAATGGGTGTGTTGGGGGTTCAAACACTTGGGGTTCATCAAACCCAATCCCAATACACTCCTTGCCCTTACCCCTCCGTATTGCATGTTTACGTCTAGGGGAAGGGTGTCCTGATCCTTGTTGGGATCGAGGGGTAGGGTGAAGTGTTACAGCTACAAGGCTCTCCAAATGGAGGTTTTTCAGAGGCACACTTTAAACCAGGGCTATTCAATTGCAAATTCAATTGGGCCGGATTTTAAAACCAGGAAATGTTGATAGGCCCGACATTTTCAGCAGCGAGCAACCTAATGAAAACTTTTTTTTTTTAGCAAATGAATTTAGTAAAAAAATAGCAGAATTTATTGTTTCACATTAAAAAAAATATACATATATATATATATATATGTATATATATTTGGTCACATATCAGATCCAGGCACATCACAAACTGACAGAAACAGAATAAAAAAAGAGCACCGCAGCCTGTTGTCTGACTTCACTTTGCTGTGTGTGTGTGTGTGTGTGTGTGTGTGTGTGTGTGTGTGTGGCTGCAGCGTGATAAGTGAAACCAAAACTTTAAAAAGTACTGGTGAAAGAAACAATAATGTCAGAGTTTATTAATATCTTAAGATCTTTCCACCTTATTCCTAGCCCCCATGATACCTTATGTGAATTATGTGCGCGACATCCGGCGTTGAACCGAAACCAGCAATTTCCAATGGTAACAGTTTGTTTACAGTACTCTATTCTTCTTTCCAAGAGTAAATGGGAAATAAAACGTGGAACACACTTATAACTCAAACAGGATATGTGATCATACCTCTGCCATCTCTGACAGCCATCTCAAAGGACTGGTTTTCTTTTCCTTTTCAATTTAGCACACTAGCAGTTAGCTTGCCTTGCTCCGTTAAAATATTGTTAACTTTAACATGAACCAAGCTAGCTTAAGGTAAATATCTGCTCCTTCTAAAGATGATTTATGATTTCTGACGACTTATTAAGAGATACTAACATATTGGGCAAACATTTAACATAATTCAGTAGCTACTGACCCACTAACTAACTAACTAACTGTAGCTAATCCTCCGCTCGTCTGCGTTAACGACGCAGTTTACACATTTTTTTAACTTGTGATTTATTAAAAACTGTTCTGAGTGAGACATGAAGCTGAATTTAGCAGCAGACTTCAGTAATAGTAATATAAAGTAGTACTAAAACAAATAACTTTTGGCATTCATTTTTTTATGTGATATAAAGGAAGTACGGTAAATCATTGACACATTCTCAGCCCTAATGACTAAATACATATTTAAAGGTTTGTTGCTGAGTTTATTTTATAACGAGCAATTTTCTACTGTAGGTTGAGAATGCAGTCAGACGGGGAAAGACAAAGACATGTTCAACACACAGTTGGTAAAGACAAAAACTTAGCTTAGACTTGTTAGTCGTTACAGACACGGACAGTGCAACAGGTACCAGAGCTCCGCAAAGACATTTTAGAAAATGCTAAGTTAACATTAGTTAAATATTTGTTAAAAAATAAATCAGTATTTGCTAAACTGAAGGCAAATTACTTTTGAAAAGAACCAGTGTTGGTGATTAACGTTAGCGAGTAGCTATGGGACTAACTAGCTTACTGCTACTTCCGCTACCTCACTGGAAGTAGCGCACATAATCTCTTCTACAGTGGTGCCCTCAGGAATTAGGTGGATTAATTTTGCCGTGGTCCGCTTATTATCAGGTGTCAGTACCCACCTCTAGCTGGGCCACCTGGAGGTTGCTTCTGGGCTGGTTGTGGCCCACGGGCTTCCATTTGAGTAGGACTGCTCTAAACCAAGTATTATATGAAATCATTGGTGAGAAGACTGCAGAAGCATCAAAAGAAACACAAATTATGTTCCTTAAAAAAGATTTAAATATCAACATACCTTCCATATTTTCTTAATTTAATGACATTTCAGTGTATTATGGTCTATTTCTTTATAACAAGCTGAACAAAAGAAATTGCTTGTATCCCAATGTGTCAGTAGCTAACTAGCTCGCTAGCTAACGTTACATTGTTAGTGCTGATTTGGTCCTGCATTTTGACATATTTCCATGTTACATTCCTCCTGTTTGATGTCAATTTAACTAAAGTCTAGCAGCAAATAGGGAAAGTTTTCAACCACTACACCTTGTAACGCTGTTTTGTGGAGTGAGGTGGTACTTGAAAACGAAGGGTAGGGATAAAAGTGCAAAATGGGGTTATCCACTTATTAATTTAATTATTTCAATTATTGTTCATTTCAATGTATTTTCTCTTATTTATTCTAGTTGTTTAGTTTATATTCAGTTATCTACTTATTCATTGATGTATTTTAATTATTTTATTTATTTAAAATGGGATTGGGCCTTCATTTCCTGCGTTCTGGTGAATTTTTATGCACGAATTTGTGCTGTTTCTGTGTCAGTTTAGAGTGGAAATGTTTTTAATTTAATCAAAAGAAACGTCTGCTACTGCCTATTTCATGTTTTCACTGGGGGGGACAAATCCACGTTTTAAATATCATGAGGGACGTGTCCCCTGTGTCCCCGCATAAATCTACACCTAGGGCCACATCATTGTGTATTATTGTGTCTTAATAGAATTATCATGGTTATATGTTATGAAACTGACCTCGGAAACAGAACATTTGCAGATACATTTTTAGGTCATAAATGTGAAAAACAACAACAACAAGGTCAAACCAAATTAAAGGTTTTAAATGTTTAATGGATGCAGCACTGATATGTAACAGGTTCAGAACACTGAAGGTTTTTTTAATAAATGCAATGGCTCTGATGATCTACAGCATTCCCGTAATAAGGCTTGTGAGCCAAGTTCGTGCCCTCTTAAATACAACTCAAAGGCGTACCAGCTGCAGTGTAGTGCAGCGAGACGTCCCCAAAGGTCACACGTTTCCTTATCATAATTCTGATGCTGGTGCTTGTTACGTAAAAAAAATGTGCTTGTTAGGTAAAAAAGTCAACAAAAATTCAAACGCAGAGTATTTATACTTTCTATTCACAGTGTACATATTTACATTAAAGCTTTTCAGACCAGTAGATAATACCTACGGTGCTGAAAGGGCTTTTAAGTCCAAAAAACACAAGCTTGGTACAATCCATCGAACACTGAGGCACCAGTGGAGTATAAAAATGACACTGAAAGCAGCTCTGTACAGGTGTGGCAGTCTTTTTGCTCTGGTTAGCAGGGTGCTGAGGCACACTGTGAGCTGCTGGGTCGAGGACAGTCTTTGTCATTGTGCTCCGTCAATTTGAGAATGACGACTTTCCTCTGGAGCTGCTTCGCCTCCGGGGCAGCTGGCTCTAGCTGTTCAGCTACTGGTTGCACTGAGCTCTCAGTAACTAAGTCCTGGCAGCTTTGTGGCAGCAGCATAGCGGTGATGTTTGAGTATCCACCCTGCACCGCCAGGTGTAATGGGCTGAGCCCCTGATTGTCTGACAGATGCACCGCATCTGGACAGTGAAGCAGCAGCTCTTTCAGGACTTCACAATGTCCATTCTCTGCTGCCATATGGCAGGGTGTGCGTAGTGTGTTGTTGGATCTGTAGGGGTCTGCCCCCTCTTCTATCAACATCTTGACTGTGGCCAGATGGCCTCGCTGGGAGGCTAGGTGGAGAGGAGTGAGTTCGAGGGCGTTCTGGCCGTGGATATCCGCTTGGTGTTTGATCAAGAGGCGAGAGGTGCTGGTGTGACCCGTCTCTGCGGCTACATGTAGGGGTGTATTTGACCCAGCAGAAGTCATGTGAACATCCGCCCCTAGTTCAATCAGGATCCGTGCCACTCTGTACTGCCCCCTCTGAGAAGCCAGATGCAGTGGCGTGCGGCCATCTGTTGTCTGCCCATCCACATCGGCGCCAGCCTGCTTAATCAGCAGCTTGACGATGCCCAGATGCCCTTGCCAGGCAGCCAAGTGGAGCGCCGTCCAGTTGTCTTTGCCCTTGACTCGAACATCAGCACCACGGCTCAGTAGCACCCGAATTACATTCTCCTGGCCATGCTGGCACGCAATGTGAGCCGGTGTGCGTCCCTGGCCATCGGTTTCATTTATGGCCGCCCCTTTGTCCAGCAGCAGACGCGTGATGGCCTCGTCCCCATTCTGGGCAGCCCAGTGCAAAGCTGTGTACTGGTCCTCATCTTTGGCGTTGACGTTGGTGCTGCGCCGACCGAGCAGAAGTTCTGCCAGCGGCTTCAGGTACTTCTCTGTGGCCAGGTGCAGGGGTGTGGAGCCACGGGCATTCGCGAGGTTGGGATTGGCATTGTTCAGAAGGAGGAACTTGACAGCTTCCTCATTGGCCAAGTTGACGGCGTGGTGGAGCAGACTGCCTCCTCCGTCGAGGAGAAGATCAACATCCTGAGGTTGGAGGATCTTCATCAGCTTGGCAGTGTCTTTGGTCCTGATTGCCTCACACAGCTTTCGCTTCTGGATCTCGGCAGAATCTGTTTGATGAGGAGGAAAAGTACGGCATTAAGTCAGGGAATCATGATCATTTAGTATTTTTAGATTTACATGGATAATAGCTCCAGTTGTAGGTCTTTGTGTAGCTCTTACCATATGTGTTTTCTTTCTCAAAAGACAGCGTGATAGAGTCTTGGGAGGAGAAGGCTGAATCAGCTGAGGAGATGCCAGACAGCCTCTTGCAAGTGTTCTCTTTGCTGTGGCAGCTATCCTCCTTCACCCGATCAAAGCTCCTCGAGATCCCAGAATCCACTTGGCTCAATAGCTCTGACAGGCTATAATCTTTTTCCGGCAACATGGCCGACTTTGGACGCACCGGCTTGTTGTCTTTAACCTGTAGTTAAAAAAGCCAGATAAGCATAGTTGGACAAGCTGTTTTTTGACACTGTATTATTACATTTATACTCAGGTATGTACCTGCCACTCCTATATTAAGCCACTTCCAGTACTCTAGCTATTGGCTGTTGACACTGTGATAATTTTAATTCCTCATGTGATAATAATCTAAACTTTGGTTTGATCCCGGAAGTTCAAAACAGTGTATTATTAAGTAACAGCTGTCACCTTACATGAGCAGGACGTTTGTTTCCAGTCACGTACACAACTGTGACAACACGGAAATGACAAAGCAGCACACGGGCTAAACAATCCCATCAGTCAACATTCCTCTTTTGTGATGCAACTGTTGGTCAGGATCAAACATTTACACAATGTATGACTTCAAAAGTCATAAGCATGTCTGGAGCAATTTACAGATAAGCCTCCCGGTGTCTGGGTGTGTGGTTACACATTAATGGAAAATGCAAACAGTCCGTTTACAAGCTACAAAGAACAATGACAGGTAAAACAGCAAAACATGAGCTGCTAGAATTATTATAGAATATAGATTTTGAGCATAGAACTCTTCATTCTCTGCATTATAGGGCTGCCACTAACGATTATTTTCATTGTCGACTAATCTGTCGATTATTTCTTCGATTAGTCGACTAATCATTTCATCGAAAAATGTGTTAAAATGTTGAAAAATGTCAGTCTGTCACTCCCAAACCCCAAAATTACGTCATCTAATGTCTTGTTTCTTACTCACGCCAAAGGGTTTTAGTTCACCGTCATGGGAGAGTGTGTAAAGCTGCCAATATTTGAACGTAAGAAGCTGCAGTAAGAGTATTTTGGGGTACTTTTATAGTACTTTTCTATGAAAAATGACTCAAACCGATTAGTTGATTACTAAAATAGTCACCGATTATTTTAATAGTCGATTAGTCATCGATTAGTCGACTAATCGTGGCAGCCCTACTGCATTATAGTGATTTTTTTAGGCCTTTTCTGCATCAGTTTATGGTGTTCATGTCATGGTACATCCTGTTTAACCGTGCAGAGGTTCACTTAATCTACAATGTTCAGACACTGGGCTCTTTCATCCAACAGCAGTTAATATGGTGTTGTCATGCCGTACCTGGTCACTAGTGAGTGCTTTGGGGGAAGTGGGCTCTGGCTCTGACGTTGATAAGGTTGGCGTCCTTGGCTCCTCTTGAGGTTTAGAGCAGAGCTCCTCAGCTTCAGATGTGATTTCTGAAAGAACAACAGCTCCAGGTCATGTTTCAGTAATAGCTAGGAGGGATTAGGAAATGTAAAAGGGAAAGAAAGCTAAAAGTAGGAGGCAAAAACTGTGCTTCGAAAGTGCATTGTTATTTTCAGTGTCCAGTTACAGGAACAAGATCACCTGTGTTTCATATTAATTTACTTGCTAACATGATAGAGGAACGTTGAGTGGACATTTGCATAATTTACCCTGGAAGCTGGGTCTTGCATCAGGATTTGTGGTCCAGCAGCGCTGCATGAGGCTCAGGAACCCTGCACAGGCTGAAGGTCGACACCGTGGCACCGCACCGAGGTCTGGACGCACCCCCTTCACTACCTTCACCATGATCTGAAGGATGTTATTCTCACCTAGGGAAGAAAACAATCCGATACTTCAGTTTCAACACTAATAAATCAGGATTTATACAAAAATCAAAAAGTTTTGTTTCATATTTGCAGTTCGAGTTAGATGTAAAAAAATTAGATCAGAAATATTATGTTTGATTTTGTCTCCCAGTCCTAGCATTGACGAAGAGCTATTGAGAAGATTTAAAACTATTGTGTATCGAGATATAGCCTAAAAATAATGCAATGTAATTTCCAGGATGTATTGCTCAGCCCTATCCAGTACCAGACTCCATTAAAAAATTGTTAAATTTTGTAGGATGTTGAGTGGTTAGGGTTAGGGTTTAGGGGGCAGGGTCACAGATTTTGACGGGCTAGGGATTACGACACTATTTATGCTATTTCCGGACATTTTTCAGTTTAAATGCACAGTTTAAAACATTAGGAAGAGAAGTAATCAAAAAATAATTCAGTGTCAGAAGTTGCATTACTTTGATGAAGTAATGTAAATAGTTATGTTCCTTGTTACATTTTTAATAGGGTAATTAGTAATCTGTAGCTTCTTACATTTCAACATTGCATATTTGTAAGTCACATAAATCTGACCTGAAGCCTTATTTATAAATGTAACACGCTGCAGTATATGATAACATAATCTTAAGTGATGGTAGGCACCGCGACTTTATAGACAGTCAGTTATGCACGGCTTTATCACCATTTTCCCATGTGCTCAGATAAGAGAGTGTGTGCTGTTGTTTCCCATGGGAGCAAAAAAGAAAAGCTCTCAGAGCTCCTGGTCCGGCCTCCTTCTATCTGACTGTGGGATCAGCCAAGTCAATGATTCAGAACAAACAGGTAGAGGCCATAATCGCAGGTACTTCCCTCCTATTGTAGCCATAATTCCCCTCGCAGGTGGAGGAGGAAGACGGAAAAGGGATGGTTACCAGGCCGTTTCTCACTTTTTAATTATGTCTGGATCAACACAGGCGGTGCCAGTGCCAACCTGGAAACCCTCATCCACACACTGGTCTTCAAAAGGAGCCAAATACCTTGAAGTAAACTGCTACCTGATATGCCTGGGAGAAAACACACTCGCCAGTCTAGCCCTGTCCAACTGCCTGCTCAGGTATTCACTGAGTAAACACATACAGTGCAACACCTGTACACACACACAAACACACACACGCCTTGAAAGGTGTAGGCTGAAGTTAGATTATGTCTTTACTGGAAATAATGGAAGCCCATTCCTGTCAGGAAAATGTTAAAAATAAATAAAAGTTAGGAGGGATAAAAATACATGCTCATGTAAGGCCAAATTTATGAGATAGCAAGTCAAATGTTGGACGAAGTAGAAAGTACAGGACGCCATCTTATGACTTGTAACTTGTGTGGCCTGGGGATTATGGTTTAGAATATCTGTATTGATATTTGAATGAATCACATATTAAATAAATAAAGTGATGCTTCTTATTAAACCAGTAAAACTCTTTATACATGTAGGCCTACAACAAAACCCTCAATCGCTTATGTTTTTAGCCACATTAGCTGCACGGCTAACGGGTGGCAATGTTGGTTTTAGGCTGAAATATTTCAAAAACGAATGGGTGGATTGCTATGAAATTTTGTGCAGACATTCATGGTCCCCAGATGATGATTCCTACTGACATTGGTGATCCTCTAGCACCAACATGAGTTCTGCTAGCTCTACTTTGCATTTAGAGCTAGCAGTTTGTGAATGTCAGCATGCCAACACGTTAAACTAACACAGCGACCATGGTGAAGCTTAGGCTATACTAGCTGAGTATCAGCATGTTAGTGTTGTAATTGTGAGCATGATAGCAGATGTTAGCATTTAGCTTAAAGACAATGATTCCTAATGACTTTGGTGATCCTCTGACTTGATGTGATCAAGCTAGCACCAACATGAGTTCTGCTAGCTCTACTTTGCGTTTAGAGCTAGCAGTTTGTGAACGCTAACATGCTAAACTAACATGGCGACCACTGTAAAGCTTAGGCCATAGGGCTATACCTGCTAAGTATCACCATGTTAGTGCTGTAATTTTGAGCACGACAGCATGTTGGTGTTAGCATTTAGCTTAGAATCGAACTGATTTTGGTGATCCTCTGACTTGATGTGATCAAGTTCAAGCACCAAATATGAGTTCTGCTAGCTCGACTTTGCATTTAGAACTAGCAGTTTGTGAATGTTAGCATGCTAACATGCTAAACTAACATGGTGACTAAGTGTTAAGTATCAGCATCAGCATGTTAGCATTGTAGTTGTGAGCACGATAGCATGCAGGTGTTAGCATTTAGCTTATAGTGGGCTACTTCTTTTGCGCAGCTAGCATGTCTAGACTCTGTAGTAGACTTAAAGTCTTTCTAATCAGGCTACATCTTGTTTGAAATCATAAATTTGGCAAAACATAAAACAACAACATGATATCAAAATTGTTAAACCACTACAAGTTGAATATATTAACTTGTAGCCCTGCAGAACAATCACAAACATCAAGTAACATCATTTTAATTTTACCATCAGTATTTTCATTTCTGGCATTCCTAACTTTTTTGATTTTCTTGTCAGGTATGGCTTTCATGAAATATAGTTCAGCAATAAAGCAGATCTTCGTTAGTTTCATGTATTACTTGTGTGTTTTGTTTTTTTCTTTTTGGTTGTTTTGTTTTTTCCGTCTCTTGAACCATTATTTGTGGGAGGTTGACATTTTTTGTCTGGTTAATGTTTGTGTTTATGTCTGGTTGAAGTTAACATACTGGAATGTTTGGTTTGTTACTGGTTAATGTGTCTGAATAATCCCCTGAGGGATGGGTCATGTAAATGACCAGACATGAAAATAAAATATTCATTCATTCATTTATTCATTCATTCATAATATAATATGAGTCTTACCTTGGTAGGGTTTCTTCTGTGTAAGAATCCCCCAGATGACGATGGAGAAACTAGAATAGAGGCAAAATAAAATGAAGAGATGTCAGTAGAAAATAAAAAATTAAACATAATTCTGCCAAGGAATTGCCATGCTTTCTATTTCAAGCTGAACCTGCTTATCATGTAAAGTGGAAACAGAATATTTTTTTTATTTAACTTAAGACTATGAGGTAAATGTTGATTGCACAATGTGACACCATCACAGTTAGACCGGTTCCCTCTGAGTCTCACTTTCACTTTGCAATTCTGTCTATCACTGGGTATGATCCACGGGGAAAATGAAGGCTCAATTTACAGCACAAAGGAAGTACGTCAACTGTTGTGCAACCAAAACAGGAAGAGGATAGCACTTTTGTTTTCACTGGTAGCTGTCGGTAGCGATCCCCAGTTACCAAAGAGTATCAATGTAAGTTCTATGCAGTTACTACCAAGCCTCCAGGGAGAACGCTGGGCTTTAAATCCAATTTTACATGGCGTCTAAACACGAAATTATGACTTCTCTGTCACAAAAGACCTTTTCCAATAGACTTACATTGACTCGTTTTACTATCAGAATTAAATTCATCTGGTCCAAAAACATTTTGAAAGTCTAGAAGAGTCACACGATTAAATGAGTTTAATGGATGGCTTGCTCTATGAGCCCCACAATACAGTAGATTCGGGTAGTAACTTCTTTGGCTTCATGCAATACTGAGCAACTTTGCTCTATCCAGTTATCTTTATACATCTATGGTCAGTACCCACAGTAGCGAAAAAGGCGGAAGGTGAATACCACCTTCAAACCAGCGCTGTCAGATTGTCAAATAATTCAGTAAAAGTCTGGCTATACATTTATTTACCCCTTTTAACTGACAGTTTTTAAGAAAATAAAATCCGTCTCTCTTAAACATGGTACAGTTCATTTGCAACAAAACTCATTTTCGACATGTGATTGATTACAGTGAGTGAAGTGAGTCAGACCTTAAAGGGGAAAGTCAAACAAACAGAAAAAACCCTACATTCACAGGAAAAGGTTGCATGCAAACTGCTGAAAAATCCAACCTGTATACATCGTGCTTGGTGTCCGACACTCTGTCCTTCTCAATGATGCTCTCAGGTGGCAGGTAGGCAATGGTGCCGCAGAAGCCGTCTCTACTGATGTCATCAGCCCTTGACAGGCCATTCCACCGGGCCAGGCCAAAATCAGATATCTGAGACAGGGAGAGATCAGATAAGACCTTCAAACAGAGCAAACCCGCCGCTTTTTTCTCATCAAGCACCGTGACAATGATGACTAACTTTGCCCTCTGATGCTGACAGGCTGCTAAGCTCCCATTATGTGCACTTAGTGGTATGATAAGGGCAACGCAGCCATGTCCCAGCCTGTAGGAGAGGAGAGGCCCTTCACGTTTGTGTTGAGGAGTGCTCACGCCCACGCTCTTTCATGCACAAACAGAGGGAGCTTTAATAGGAGCTGAATTAATCCTGTCTGGACAGGCCCGGGTGAGGTGTTTACATCCACGTATTAAACTCCAGAAATGACGGTTCCCACCCATTGCTCTCAGTGCAGTGGAGCTGTTTAGAGGTTGGACAGGGCCTGAGAGACACCTGTCTGCCCAGAGCGTGTGCAGGGCTGTCATTTTAAAATGGATGCAAATTTAATAGCAAACCCCCTCACGGCTAAAACCCTAAAACTGTGGCTTTTAGCTTTGACGCAGGAACAGCTGTGATTTAACTGCATGTCAAGTGTGTCTTACAGCAAGAGAAACATTAAATTATTACACTTCACAGGATTTAAGTGAGATGATTGACGATAGTTTCTCACAGTCATCAATTATTCAACTTACTGTTGCTGCCTGTCAGAAACCAGCTGTTCTGATGAGGTGTTTTTTGACCATCAATTTTGAGGACATCTTTTTTTTTTTTTTTATGTATTCTATAAAAGACATGTACACGGTAACATCTAAATATGATCATCACCATCCCTAATTTTAAACTCTTCACACAAAAAAAACCCTTAAAGGGACAGTTCACCCCCAAAATCAATTTTTTTTTCCTCTTACCTGTAGTGCTGTTTATCAGTCTAGATTGTTTTGGTGTGAGTTGTCGAGTGTTGCAGATATCGGCCGTAGAGATGTCTGCCTTCTCTCCAATATAACAGAACTAGATGGGACTTGGCTTGTGGTGCTCAAAGTGCCAAAAACAAACAAACATTTGAACTCAACAACGATGTCCCTTTCTAGAAATCATGACCCAGTTACTCAAGGTAATCCACAGACCTTGTTGTGAGCAATTTCATGTAGGAACTATTTTCTTTCTTCCGAACTTCACCCACCAACCACCAATAATATATTAAATGTACAAAAACCCTGGCTTCTTTTTAAAACTTTTATTTATTTGTTGAAACAAGTTTGTGTAAAAATTTCTTAGTTTATAAGCTAACGTTAGTGAAGCATTAGCTCTGGTAGTTGTTGCCTGTCCGTGTGTAATTTTCGACCCGTGTTTTGCATACTTCCCTTCTTTTTTTTGGCAATTCTTTTGTTGTTGTTGAACAATGCAATCTTTTTGTATGCAAACAAAATTATATGTGGTATCATTATTTCAAAAGTCTTTTCATCTTTTTTTTTTAGTTAACATTACAGCTCAGTCGTGGAGGACACCAGTAATGTTCACATCTTGCACGAACACGACCCTCTCTTCCATGAGTAGATGCACACTTCCTTTTGCGTAGTGATATGGTTGGTGGATGTAGTTTAGTAGAAAGAAAATAGTTCCTACATGAAACTGCTCACAACAAGGTGTGTAGATTATCTTGAGTAACTGGGTCATGATTTCTGGAGAGAGAAATCACTGTTGAGTTTTTCAAATGTATTTTTGGCGCTTTGAGCATCACATGCCGAGTACCATCTAGTTCCATTATATAGGAGAGAAAGCAGACACCTCTACAGCCGATATCTCCAACACTCAGCAACTCACACCAAAATAATCTGGATTAATAAATAGCACTACAGGTAAGAGGAAATATATGTATTTTTGGTTTTGGGGTGAACTGTCCCTTTAAGAGCCACAAAGGATGCCACTTTGTGACAAGCTCTCTCACCTTGACATGATAGTGAGCGTCCAGCAGGATGTTGGCCGGCTTCAGGTCCAGGTGTAGCAGCGGTGGGTTCATGCAATGCAGGAAGTTCATTCCCACCGCAGTCTCGTGGATGATGCGGAAGCGGAGCTCCCAGGGCAGCGGCTCGGTGGCCAGCAGGGTCTCCAGGGAGCCAGTCTCCATGTACTCCATGACGAGGCCTTGGGGGTCCTCGCAGATCCCATACACAGGCAGGATGTATCGGAACTTGGCTGCCTCCATTTTCTTCGCCTCCTCCAGCAGCTCTGAACGCTCCCTGTGGTTAAAAAAACAAAGCCAAACACATTATGTGACACATTCAGCCATGCTTTGCTGCTGGAGTGACTCAGCACTTTTAAATTAAACATTAATGTAAAGATCTTTGGTTGGCTTGTTTTTAACATGTCCTTCCACATCCATTGGCTCACAGGTATTTAACACAGCTACCTTCACATAAAACATTAACCTTAATGATTCTGAGGTCATGCTTTGCCCTTTGAGTTGTAATATTTGGCATAGCTTTTGTCCTAAGCCAAATTCCAGCACATTACATTTCACCCTTACTGAGCTCCTAGCTATGCAAAATGTGCACCAGCATTAACTTTAGAGGCTGTGAAAGTGTGACCTCTGCAGACGTCTATAATTCATTTACCAACGTTCAGACCCAGTTTGTGGATTGTGCTCTTGACTGCCTGGAGGCTCTTTTAAGGCCTTGAGAACATTCCAGCCCTGCAGCCTGGAATGCATCAGAGAACCCAGGAGGCTTAAACAGAGCTCTTGTTCTGTGTTGCTCAACCTTTGCACAGCTCTCTTTATCTGGCCCTGCTGACATACCTCAAACACAACTGTGCAGGTCAGTCATGACCTCAGCGCTCATATCATCTCCAGCAAAGGTTGCTTTAAGAATGCAAACACTTAATGAGGACAGATGAGAGAAAGATAAGTCACTAATGGTTGCATTCGTAGGAATGTGCTTCGCAGGCAGAATTAGGTGAGCTAGACTGGGGAAGAAGAGACTGCTTGTATTATGCTCAGGGTGTATCAGGTTACTGAAAGATTCTATAGGAGGGAGCCTGGATGTAATAGTCCTTTATAGTCAGTACAAGTGAAGGAGGCACAAGCCCCCAAATTTGCCAGGCAGGAGTAACCAAACATGACATGGGAGATTGGGCAAGCACCTGTTTGCTAAATCCTTCATCTAATCCAAAGTGCTCCTCAGCAGCTCCTCAGAACCAAACAATGTCCCTGCTTTAACAGAGAGGCCTGGTAAGACCGGTTTTACAGCTTCTCTTATTGTCTGTGCCACACAGCGGCGGCAGCCTGCAACAGGCAGACAAAAGTGGCTTTGAAGGATGTTATGTGTGGGTCAATGAAGGCTGCAGTCAAATGACTGTTTATGTACTCTGCAGATGTTTGCAGATGATAACATCTTTGGTTCAGGTTCAGCGGATGCTTTAAGTTGCAACACAGGTTCTTCGGGGGGGGGGTTTACAACACAGGAGGTTCTTATGAGGTAATCGCAGTTTAAGTGAAGCCCACAGATGATCATAGTGTGTGCACATAGACTAGAAGAACGGAAACTTCCTTTGAGAGGTGGGTTGCTGTGGTGCTGAAAGGGTCGACCTTCGATTAAAAGCTTATGTAGAAATGCAACCATTTTCAAAAAACATATACAAAACACCAATTTTTCTTCGTTAAAAGATCCATGCAGAGTTGTGCAAACTGTTACAAAGGTTGTGCAATCTCCAGCAGTGCCTGAGGGGAAAGACCACCTTGCTACCCTTATTGAAATGTACATTCATTTACATCAGCCCCTCCCTGAGGCCCTTAGATAAATACGTCACAGTTAATCAGGGAAATCAGCAGTGAACCTTTCATGTTTGGGTCAGGTTGGAATAAATAAACAGCTACGGCCCTGAGCAATGTGGACTTTTGGGTAACGGGATGAATCAACCTGTCAGAGCTCCCTGCAACTTAACAGTGTCTAAATGTCTAAACGTGGTCTCTTGTGTGCTGCTGTGGCAGCTTTCTAACAGCACTGTGTGCCCAGACTAGAAGCAGGTGAGTCACACATTCCCTGGTGTTCACCTTTCAAGGACTTCGAGGCACTGAGTGACTTTTCACCAGCACAGTCATAATCTAAGATCCTGTCTGTCTACAAATTGGCCATAAACTGATCATGAAGTGATAAATCTGACAGACAGGATCTGAGTCAAGACAGATTTGTGTGTTTGGTTTTAAGAAAATACAGAAGTAAAGACACATCTGAACTAAATCAGAGCTTCTACAGGAGCATTTTGAGCTAAACTCTTCTATACCAGCTCAAATCATTTTACATACACATGAGTTTAAAGATAATCCATCAATGGCTGTAACTTACTTGTCATCCATATGAAGGCAGGGAGGGCACTTGATAGCCAGCCATGTTTTCCACTGTACGTGCCGGACTTTGTATACTTGTCCAAATCCACCTGAGCCTATTTTCTCCCAGCTGCCAAACTCAGAGGAATCAAAGGTCCTTAACAGCCCCATATTCCCATGAGGAGAATCTGGGACGTCCATATCCGTGTTGAGAGACCCACCAGCTGGGTAAACTCCTTTTTTATTTGTCTCCAAGGCAATATCTGGGCAAGTGAACAGACACACTGAACTGCCTGCTTGTGAGCTCTTCCTTGTTTTTCCCCTTGTGTCAAGCTCAGTTTGGCCCCTCCTTCTCTTCAGGTGAAAAGAGGGGTTGGGCCTAATGCTGTGACACAACTTCCTGGTTTTGGAAAGCTTCAGTGAGATCGGCCACAGGGCAACATGCTGCCACAGTGTCCTGAGACAGTTGTTTTCCAGATGCCCTACAGTCTCAAGCTTTCTCATATTTCTGCCATGAAAAGGAGAGAATGATCTCTGTGAGGAGCCGGAGTCCGTGAACTCAGGAATGTGTCATTTCATAAACGCACCTTTGTCACACTGTAGACCATTATCCAACTAAAAGCCCCCTCAGCTAAGAAGAGGGGATACGTCTTAACAATAGGTGGGTTATCTGATATTGACCAGATGGTTTGGGAATGTGTGGACTCATCTTGGATCATCGTGTTCTGTCATGGATTATCATTACATGAAATTTTCCAGTGCTGAATTTGAGGTCAGGGTCAGAAAGAGGAGAGCAGACATGAAGCTGCATCCGCTGGTGGGAGACTGTAAATGATTCATTCCTCCCTTATCATAAGTCAAGTGGAGGTTAAACAAGCTTTATCTCCAGTTATATGCTTAAGTAAATTCATCAAACACATCATGCACACAATTCATACCCTTAAATGTGGGAAATCAGATGTTGATCTAATACAAGATTCATTTAGGGACTGTACTGAAATTCTCCAGGTGCGGAGGAAGGTTAAATGTTATATTTCATCAAAAAAAAAAAGACCTGTTTTAATGATATTTTTGGATCATCTCCTTAAAACGCGACAACCAAACCCCCAGAAATACATATTTATGCAAACATGACAAGATGGTGAATATTGCAGACAGTTATTTCAACAACAGAATGAGTAAAATCAGCACGAGCAGCAGCTTTGCAGCTTCTGATGGACCAGACTACACAATATCTTACCACCTATCCCTGGACTCCACTTCATAAAATGCGACATAGGGGTCTAGTTTGTCGGCTTTAGTGGCATCTAGTGGTGAGGTTGCAGATTGCAGCCAACTGAAACTTCTCCTGGGTGCCAAGTGTGTAGGAAAACTACTGTGGCTGGTGTGTTTTGAAGTTACTCTTGTAATAAGGGATGAGACCACATTCAAGTAACTGATGACTAGTTGAATAGTAATAATAGGAATATTAATTGTTTAAGTGAACATAACTGTAAAAATAACAATGACGGAGAACTGCAGATGTAATGTCAATATTGCAAATATATTTGAATCTACAATCTGTGCAGTTATAATTTTAAAGTTAAACGACATACATTACCCCAACTTTCCTATCTCCCCCAAGTATGAAAACATTTTTGCAATAATTTGAGATTTTTTGCTTAATTTCTGCCGTTTCCACTCAGGTTTTTTATGTGTGAATTGAAGATGTGAATAAAAACAGCTGGATGGAAACGCTCCTTCAAACACCAGACACCACAACTCCAGCGTACTACAAAGGACAGAGATTTTTATCTGGCAGTAATAGGCTTAATCAGTATTGTGTGAACTTGTTTGGCAAGGGCTTTAATGTAACACAAATTAATTTATAATGATAATAATAGAAGAAGAAGAAGAAGAAGCTTTATTTAATGAGCACTTTTCAAAATCAGCATTACAAAGTAATAAAATGGACAGGCCATAAAATCAACAGGTTAAAAAAATGAGTGTATGAAAACTGAAACAGTGTAGGAAAAGCTAAGAGTATATATATACATATATATATCCTCCTGAGACCTTGCGTCCTCACGAGGACATTACATTTTGGGTTACTTGCACCTTATATTTCATTCTGCTTAACTTATACCTGTACTTTTATGCTCAGTCTGCTGGTGATCCCGACACAAAAGTGGACAAGGTATGGCAGACAAATTTGATCAATTTTAGTAATAGTAACAAGCTAAAATGCTGTTAATTAGGAAGTACCTGTTTGAAGACACTGGGACTTTATTATTGTATTATCCCAGCATTTCACACAGGCCAATTATGTGTGACAGACTGTTTCTACAGTTAAAAAGGACATTTGCAGGAGTACGAAGCAGGGAAAATTTAATACAGAGTTACAAAACCAACAAATCACAAAACGTTTTGTATGTATGCAGTTGTTGCATTCGTTGTAATTTTGTTTAGGTATTGAAATAAACAGTTTTATAATTTATTACATGCTTGCGACTATTAAAAATAAACCCATTGTCCCCATATGAGGACATTTTTTATTTTTTTTTAATACCAAAAACTACTTTCTGTTCAAGACAATGCTTTGTTTCTTATACTTATCAGATCCTACATTGCCTAATAGTTTGGAAAAATTAAAAATGCATACCAAACAAAAGCTGTGGAGGATTCTTTTTGTTCTTCTAAAAATTCAGACTACCTTCCCTCTGATTATTTTATACACGTGCAAATTGTGTTTTTTAGGTCCCTGATGCTCATAATAGAGGATAAAATACAATTGAATGCATCTCTATTATTCAGTCTATTATTGCAATTATTCAGTCTGTATTGCTGTTGGCTTTAAATCAGCACCTGCTATTTATTTACCTCTGCTTCACCGCCATAACACATGATCTCATCATATCCACCCTGCTCTCCAGATATAAGTAGGAAACTGGAAGGACGAGATATAAAGACGAGACGCTAGAGTGTGAATATGTCACGAGGGAGGCTGTTGAGACAATACGCAGATCTTACTGGTCTGTGAGGAGTCATTTCAGTCTGCTGGCTCTTGTCACACTGTTTGTCCCCCTGAGGCTGCAGCTCTGCAGACATACAACATGAGCAGCAGTGAAAGTTGTTGGGCGGCGTGAACGAGAACCTACCCCCTCATGTAAAGTGTAAATGTGTTCTCCGGGGCGGCATCACACCTCTTGATCATTAGCATCAAACTGGAGCTTTTATTGCTGTGTTAATTAAATCAGCTCTTTTCATCTGTTTTAGTGCTCTGATTAAAAACAGGAAAATAAATCAGGACCTGCCCACTGCGAGAAGAAATGGCTTCTTTTGTTGTGAGCTTGTCGTCATTCGAGCTCTCTTAAGTCGTCAGAGGGCATCACGTGAAGATTAGTAACTAATTTAATGATAAATCATCTCATAAACGACCTGATACGTGTACAAACAAATCAACAAACCACAATCAGTATCTTCAGTATGTCACTCAGTAAATCTCAGCTTGTGGCAGCATGTAGCTCAGGTATGGCTTGGCATATCATTTATAGTACATTCCTCTTCCAGTGAATTTTGCTCTTCCCAGTATTCAGTTTGTTTCCTCAGGGCTTCTTTGAAGCACGTGTGTGGCACTTCAGATGATTATAAGAATACAGCTGTTGATGTTCTGTGAATGTAGAGTGTGATGGTTGTTTATGAATGTTTATTTCATGTGCTATTGATACCGTGCTCCAAATGGGTGCAAAGAGCTGTGGATGAGGGCCCTTTGTCCTAAACCTTGATCATCTCATTTTAAAAACTGGTTTTACTCTTCCATGTTTGAAAGTATCTGTTGGTCTTTGTAAGCAGAGGTGAGGGCTCAAGTGAGACTCAAGTCATAAATTTGATTGCTTTAGACACGCTTGCTTTAGATGAAATCAAAAAAAGACCTGCAACACAACCTGGACTTTAACACTGATTACTTGTGTCTTACAGTTTTTCTTGTGTACATTTACAAAAAAGTTCACACACAGGCCTAAAGTGGCTAAAATGACACGTTGTGTTTGCCAAATGCCTTCAAAACATTAAAAAGATGCAACAAAAGCAAATATTATATATATATATTTCATCAACGTAACTTGTGGTCAAATTAATATATTCTTTAAATCAATCTTTACGCAATGATTTGGGCAGCACGGTGCTGCAGTGTTTAGCATTGTCACCTCACAGCAAGAGGGTTCCTAGTTCAAACCAGGGGTGGGGGGTTTGAACCTTGGGATGGGGGAGCATAGTTCCCGTGTCTTTAGCCCTTTTTAGACAGTAGTTGTGCAAATTTGCAGGAAAGCCCAATCAGTCTTTTGTCAGCATTGGCAGTATAAAAACAAAATCGGGGAGTGCAGCAAAATGCCGCCTGCCTACTTTCATTTATACAGAATGTACCTTTTTCGGGGCAATGGGGCGTGAGCAAGTAACAAAACGTGTAGCTCAGCGTGTGACGTAAACAGTGATGTGGGAGGGAAGCCGCTGCTGATCAGTCCTTCGGCGATTCTCTCATAAATCGGCCTGTTCTTCACCGTCCCCGCCATCTGACGGTTAATGGCCTCTTCGTATGCGAGGGCAAGGAGGGCGCGCAATTCCTTGTCTCCCCAATTGCTCATCTTTACAGTGTCTGTCAGGTTTGTTTTTCCCTCTTGCTACTAGCTGCTCGCTAATTTCCTGTTTATCCACCGCCAGTGGGTTGCACGTGTGGCGTCATCAACAGCTCCGCCCACAAGTCATCAACAGCCCCTCCAGTTGAAGACTTGGTTCCGCCAATATGTCTATACTATGAGGTGGAAAATTGGGCACCTCGGATCACCTGGCCAATCCGGCTCTGGCCAATCCGGCTCTGCTCATCCGGCTCTCAACATGCTCGCAGCTTGCCGGCAAAACGGCCCAACATTCGCGGAAAATATGGTAGTGTAAGTCTTCTCTGGGTACTCCGGCTTCCTCCCACCATCCAAAGACATACTTTAAATTGCCCATATGTGTGAATATGAGCATGAATGGTTGTCTGTCTCTGTGTGTTAGTTCAGGACGTAACCCACCTCTCATCCATTATCAGCTGGGATATGCTCCATCCTCCCCGCAACATATTTACACTGGCGCTATTTGGTCCACTTTAAATGAACCCTGGTCCGATTCCACAGATAGCTTGGTTCGTTTGGAGTGGTGTAAACGCTCATTCGAACGAGCGAACCCTGGTCCACTTGAACACTGGGGGTCTCGGTTCAATTGCAAGTGAACCCTGGTTCCAGCGAACCAAAGAGAGGAAGTGATGTAGAGCGCAGCGCATACGTATAATTCACGGACATATGCGATCCGAAAACTTTTAAATCCTTGCAATACCTCGCTCGGCGTCTGTATAACCACAGCAGCACGTCGTAGTCTCTCGCTCTCCGCCGTCCTTTTCGGTACTGCTGCATTTGTCTCACGTAGAGAGCAACATGCTGGATAGGGAATGGAAGGGGATGGATTTCTGTTTTTGGGCCTGGCCAATCTATGAGCTGGGTTTTCTTCTTCCTCATGCTTTTTTTCTTCCTGGTCAGTGGTCGTCGAGGCAATACCGCCCCCAGACCAGCAGCTATTGTAACTGCGTGACATTGTCCAAACGGTTTGGTCCGCTTTAAAAAGTGCAGTGTGAAAGTGAACTGACCAGGTGTGAAATTTTCCGGCATTCCCAGCCCAATCAAACCAAGTCCCCCGGACTATCCTGGTGTGAATGCGCCCGAAAATTGCTCGTAAGTGTGAATGTGAGCATGAATGGTTGTCTTTCTCTGTGTGTTAGTTCAGGACGTACCCCACCTCTCGCCCAATGTCAGCTGGAATAGGCTCCATCCTCCCGCACTCTGCACCTGCACTTTTTACACGTTTAGAGATGCCCTGTTGAAAAATTTTTAAAGAAATAATTCTAATAAAGTTTCCTTAATTAATTATATTCTTGTGTGCAATGTAAGACCTACAATAAGCATCGTAAGTATGACTTTATTGTGTTGCTCTACAGTAAGCATTCGTTATGGTCCAGCTTTTATACTGCATTCTTTACTCACAAAAGAAGCAATAAAGAATGCCACCCAAACTCAGAAATACTCAAAAACATTTTTTATTGAACCCAATCAGATGTCTTTTGGCTGGAATGCTACAGCTACATATTAAGCTTTGATCTCGTCTTGTTTTCAAGTCTTTTCAAACTCAGAAATGCTGAATAATGACCTTTTTCCTCTTTGAATCATGCTTGCAAACAGCAACACAGAGGTTTATAGATGGATATGGACTGATTACTGACTGAAGAGTTGTGCAACAAAGTTTCACACACGTGTGTTAGAGATTCATAATTCTGCAAGTAATGTCTATCAGCTGTGAACAGATGTCTCCCTTTTGTTTAACACAGTTAATCCAATCAGCTTTGGGGTCTCTTTATGAGATCTGTGTTAACTGTATTGAAAAAGGGTGTGAAGTGTATCCCGGGTTTACTAAGCATGTCTTAGTAATCAAGGAAAACTGTAGTTTTGTTACATTCGACCCTCTTTGTGCAAGATGGTGCCAGACTATAACACCATCTACTGGAGGCTTCATATTAAAGCATGCAGGTCTGTGATGAGAGTCAAACTGCATCAAAGACATACATTTAAGAAAGTACATGCATGAAGTGAAAGATAATTTGACTAAAGGGAAATAGAGAAATGCTCCAAATGTTAGTAAATGTTTTTTTTTAATTTTCTGTGGAGGTCAGTTGGGTTACAACATTTCCTGCTCTCAGTCACTGCCAGCTGTGTTTGAACTGTTCAACATCAAACAATAGTCCGAGATACGGAGAGTGTGAAAGCCACATTGGTGTGCTCACACACGTAGTTTATGATTAAACAAAATATTCTGTGCCAGATTATCCATCATTCATTCATTCACTGCTGATGCTTATTCTGACAGTTTTAATTGTTAATACAGGTGCATCTAAAAAATTTGAATATTGTGAAAAAATTATATATTTCTTGTCAGTTCTATCAGAAAGTGAAGATTGTATATATACTGGACTCACACATTCCTGAGAAGAGCTCTACTCAGCTAATTAACTCAGAACACCTGCAAAGGTTTCCTCATCTGTGAGTCTGGTTCAGTACATGCAACAAGAGTTACGTATGTAACTACGGTTCTATGAATCCCGGATGACCGCCAGAGCGTTCTGTCACTCAGAATCCTGGTGGCCTTACGAGAAGATTCTGCAGGATCAGATCCTCTGACGACACCGGAAGATATAGCCTGTCCGGGGTCATCAGGGGGTCACAGGTGACTTTGTTGGTATGGCCAGTTGTCCAGAAGACACTCGCTGACACCCTCCACAACAAAGGTTAATTCTGAAAGGGCGGGCTGTCCGCAGTGGTCTCAGAGGTCCAAAGTCCTCTTTTCAGCCTCACAGCAAGAGGGTTCCTGGTTTGAAACTTGGGGCAGGGGAGCCCTTCTGTGCGGAGTTTGCATGTNCAAAGGTTAATTCTGAAAGGGCGGGCTGTCCGCAGTGGTCTCAGAGGTCCAAAGTCCTCTTTTCAGGGGAAAGTAACTTTTGCTTTTAATCTACAGTAGAAATCAGGGGGCGGTGGTGTAGTGGTTAGCATTGTCGCCTCACAGCAAGAGGGTTCCTGGTTTGAAACTTGGGGCAGGGGAGCCCTTCTGTGCGGAGTTTGCATGTTCTCCCCGTGTCAGCGTGGGTTTCCTCCGGGTGCTCCAGCTTCCTCCCACAGTCCAAAGACATGCAGGTTAATTGGTGACTCTAAATTGTCCATAGGTGTGAATGTGAGTGAATGGTTGTCTGTCTCTATGTGTCAGCCCTGTGATAGTCTGGCGACCTGTCCAGGGTGTACCCTGCCTCTCGCTCAATGTCAGCTGGGATAGGCTCCAGCCCCCCCGCGACCCTCAAGAGACAATGACTGAAAGAATTTAGAAATCAAGGTCTCAGAGTCTGAAGGAAGGGTGGAGAGGCACAGGATCCACGTTGCTTGAGGTACACCTGCCCACAGTGCCAAAACTCCCAGTAACCGGTTTGCTGACCGTGGTGACGAGCTGAAAGACGCTATCAAAGCAACATGGGCGTCCATGACACCTCAGCAGTGTAAAATATTGTCACTCCCTTGAGTCAAAATCTCTCTGTCTTACTTCAGCACAGTCACCTTTATTGTTTAAATGTTTTCATTAATCTCTGCACTGCTTGTACTCTGTGCTTTTATTTAATCTCATCATGATACTAACAGAATTTTATTTTAATATTTGTCTCTACATTCCTCCACACGTCCATGTCTTTATCTCCCAAAGTTTTTTTCTGATCTGTGTGCAGTTCACAGAAGCTTAAGTCTCCACAGCTGGTTAAAGAGGAAGATAAACAGACCTAAAACCCTGTTCAGGCCGGTGTTAATGTTTCTAATATTTATACTGCATGTGACAAGAATCAATATTAAACCTGTGCAGCTGATAAGAAATACACTTCACACTTTCGTCAGTCAATTTCTGTAGATAGACAGCTCTGGGCTTGAGGCAGTTTAAACATTTGTTCTGTAAAGGAATCCAGCCTAAGTCATTTATTGACTTAGAAATACCTTTTTAAAATTACAGTCAAGACAACAGAATTAGAGGATAAAGGAGGAGGACATTAAACCAAAGAATTTTATAGTTTTTTTGCATCTCTTTGTCTCTTTAGATGACAATACACAGCCATGTAAAAGCAAGACAAAACATTTCTAAATTGTAAGCAACAAAGGTTAAGAAGCTAAATTCAAATGTATTCATACATTTGTCCTGTTCACGTTACACTGATGAGTGCAGAAGTTTTTATCCCAACAATCACGTTATTAAATTCTCACTGCAATCTTAGCTCTGTTGAAAAAGAACCGCGAGCCATCTGACTACTTCTTGGAGATTCAAAGGTTTGTGAAATGGTGTGACATATACACTCACTGGCCACTTTATTAGGTACACCCTTCTAGTACCAGGTTGGACCCCTTTTGCCTTCAGAACTGCCTTAATTCTTTGTCATAGATTCAACAAGGTGCTGGAAACATTCCTCAGAGAGTTTGGTCCATATTGACATGATGACATCACACAGTTGCTGCAGATTTGTCGGCTGCACATCCATGATGAGAATCTCCCGTTCCACCACATCCCAAAGGTGCTCTATTGGACTGAGATCTGGTGACTGTGGAGGC
>NC_065508.1:23519781-23648832 GCF_006386435.1 Epinephelus moara | reverse complement strand
CTGCTGCTGTAGCCCATCTGCTTCAAGGTTAGACGTGTTGTTGGTTCAGAGATGGTCTTCTGCAGACCTTGGTTGTAACCAGTGGTTATTTGAGTTACTGTTGCCTTTCTATCATCTTGAACCAGTCTGGCCATTCTCCTCTGACCTCTGGCATCAACAAGGCATTTTCACCCAGAAAACTTCTCACTGGATATTTTCTCTTTTTCAGACCATCCTCTGTAAACCCTAGAGATGGTTGTGCGAGAAAATCCCAGTAGATCAGCTGTTCCTGAAATACTCAGACCAGCCCGTCTGGCACCAACATCCATGCCACGTTCAAAGTTCACTTAAATCACCTTTCTTCCCCATTCTGATGCTTGGTTTGAACTTCAGCAGGTCGTCTTGACCGTGTCTACATGCCTAAATGCATTGAGTTGCTGCCACGTGATTGGCTGATTAGCTACTTGCCTCTGACTGACTGGAGGACAAACAGGCTCTGAGATGTGAGGAGATCCAGGACAGAACTGCCATAAACAAGAGACAAACAGAAGCAGGTCTGCTCATGACTCAAACGGCAGAGCCTTCCTGCTGACATGTACCCCCTTGTGGGCAGTCGTTACCATTGAAAACAAAGTTCACATGAAGACTTGTTGTGTGACTTGTTTTTAAAGAGGCATTTTGTTTAAAAATAACAGTACAAAAACTCTTCCAGTATTTTCTCCCAGACAGTTGGACAATAATTACAGTTTACAGCATTCAAAAATAACATTTCATGAGTGAGCCACTTTTAGGAATACGCCAACCATTACATGTCACATGACCCGGTCAAGTGTTTTTCACTTAAACCGTCCACTGCACCAAATGTGTCTTCTCTTCCAGGTTGGTACATTTTCATATTTTGTTGTTCCAGCAGCAGGTTTAACTTGAAAACATGCACGTTTTTTAAAAGGCTGGTAAGGCATTTGAATATTCAACATGTTGCTTTGGTTTGAAATGTTCCAGAGGAGTGTCAGTGATTTTGGCGAAATGTACCGTTTCTCTATTTTTTAAATATTATGGTAAATATCAACAGCCACTGTGTTTTAACAGTATATAAAAAAAGAAAAAAATAATTACAATTTCATTCACTTCGTGGGGCTGGAGAGGCATCAGGGTGACAGTGATCAAAGCTTGTACAGTTTGATAAAATCTACTCTACTATATTACAATGCGAGCGTGAGGTGGCCAGCACCTCCAGTCTCTGCTCTAGTAGCTGAACATCTGCTGTGTGGAGCCGCTCTGCTGCTGCGGGGTGGGCGGCTGGCTCTGGATGGGCCGGCCTGGCTCCGGGCCCTGACTCTGGGCCTCCTGACTCTCCCCCTGAGCGCCCTCCACCACGGGGGTGACCTGGCCACCTTCGCCTGCCGGCATGGGCCTCCAGGCCAGAGTCGGGGCCTCCAGCTGGTGGCTCATGGGGTTGACCAGAGTGGTGACGTTGATGAAGTGGGCGACAGACTGGGGTGCCGCACCTCCGCCGGGGCCCACCGTCTCCGGGACGAGTTCGGCTGGTCGGTTGTGGAGCATGGCGGAGCCGCTGACGGTGTCGAAGGTGACGGTGAGGATGGAGTTGTCCAGGGTGAGGGGCCGGTCGCTGGCTGTCAGGTGGCCCACGGCTACGGGCTGCAGGCTGGTGAACTGGGCGGGGGTGTGGCTGGTGATGGGAGTGACTGTGATGTTGGTCAGCCCCACCGAGCTGTTGGGTGAGGAGGCTGATGGAGCGTTGGGGTCGGCCAGGACCACCACCTGAAACAGCAGCAGTAGGTCATTTACTATATACTGTATATAATAATAATAACAATAATAATAATAATAATAATAATAATAATAATAATAATAATAATAATAATACATTTTATTTCTATGAGTTCAGACTGAGTTCAGGTCTTTGGGAACCCTGCACTATTATGTTATTTCATACTTTTGTGTATTGCACTCTTTTCATCTGCACTATTCTGACTTTATTGTTATTTTATCTTCATCTAAACTCCAACTGTCATCACATCACATTACTTTAAGTGTCAATTATGATTTAATATGGGATGCAACCCCTTTCCTGAGGATTTAATAACACAGATCAAAAAAAGAACTGGAGTTATTACACTTCTCCCTCCAGACATTATAATATTAATTATAATTATTTTGATAATCTAACTGTGATGTATTTCTCATGTGCTTTGTTCAGCTGCTGCAAAGGTGCCACAAAGTGTCTTGTCACCACTGACTGTTAGGTCTTCAGTTTAATATGTAAATATACACTGATCTGCCAAAACATGAAAACCACTGACAGGTGACATGAACAACATTGATCATCTTGTTACAATGATCTTTTGGGAAATCTTGGGTTCTGACAGCCATGTGGATGCCACCTGACATGCTCCATCCACCAAAACACCAGTGCAGACCAGGTATCCCCCCTCATGGCAGCAGCACTCCCCAGTGGCAGTGGCCCCCCAGCAGGACAATGTGCCATGCCACACCACAAAAACTGTTCAGGAATGGCCTGGGGAACATGACAGAGACCTCAAGGCATCGAACTGGCCTCCAAATTCCCCAAATCCCAGTCTGATCAAACATCTGTGGGACGTACTGTAACCCAACCTCACAACCCACAGGACCCAAAAGATCTGAAGCCAACGCGTTGGTGCCAGACACTATAGGGCACCCCCCAGAGGTCCTGTGTTCATGCCTTGACAGGTCAGAGCCAAGTTCAGTCCAAGGAGCACCCACTGTGGATTGGGGGTACCTCTGGGGTACCAGCACGTCCCTCAAATGTTCAATCAGATTGGGATTTGGGTATTTGGAGGCCAGGTCATGTGGTCTTTGTCCAATTCCTTGGGTCATACCTGAGCAGTTCTTGTGGTGTGGCGTGGTGCACTGTCCTGCTGGGGGGGGTCACTGCCATCGACAAGTGCCATTGCTATAATGGGCTTTACTTGGTCTGCAACAGTGTTCGGGTGAGTTGAGCACGTCAAGTAGCATCCACATGAATGCCAGGACCCATGGTTTCCCAACAGAACACTGCACTGTAACAAGATGATCAATGCTGTTCACTTCACCTGTCAGTGGTTTTAATGTTTTGGCTGATCGGTGTAAATACGTGTAGGAAGATTTTATGGTTGGTTAATGTGTTGTGATGTTATGACATCTGTCAATTTACTAGTTTCATATATATTTTAAACTCAGTTGTATTTTTTAGAAATATCATGAACATAGTTGTGAACATTCTCTGGTAATTATAATCTTAAGTAGGCAACTGGACTTGCTTGAGTTTCTTGAAGACTTCAAGACACTCAAGCAAGTCCAGTTGCCCACGATATAGCACTTAAGATTACCATGACCTGGGTGACTGAGAATCTTCACCGACATGTCTCTAGTAATTATGCACTCTTGAACTGTTACACCAACGTCCTCAGATCATATTTATATGCAGCCCTACTTAGTTTATCATACATACTGGTGAGCTGTTTTTGGCACTGTATATACTAAATCGCATCTTATGTGCACCTTACTGTTATCTAGTTAGGGCCCGAGTACGCAGTGTGAGGACAACATTGGAACTGAAGGAATTATTATCGTAATTTTTCTATGAAAATAATCACATTTTGAGGGGCTTAATGTGCTCGAAAACTCATGAAGCTTTGCACACACATCAGAGCTGGTGAAAATTTGATATAGACTCATAGACTTGTAGATTCCTATGAAACAGGTTTCATCGTCACATATGAAACTTGGTGGTACAAGCAACATACCAAGATGCACAGAAAAGGTCTCTTGGTGCCATACCCTAAACCCAACCGGAAGTCAGCCATTTGGAATTTACTGTGTGTCATTTTTGTGCGTTTTTGGCCGTTTCCAGGGGTCGTACTTTAACAAACTCTAACTACTAGAGTCTTCAGTATGTTTGCACTCTTTGTATCTGCACTCCAACTTTGTACTGCAACTTCTGCACAGCAGCTTCTCTCATCTCATCTCATCCTTTCAGAGCGACATTTTATTGCACTTTGATGACAGTTGGATGTTGTCATCAGTCATCACATCATCTTATAGCTCTTTGAATATTTAACGAAACAAAAAGAAAATCAAGTTTCTCTTGAGACAAAGCCATAGGCAGCGTTATTTTCCACCAAATGCACATCATCACTGCTTCTGTGCATTTTTATTTATTCTGTTTGTCATCAGCAGGATGTGAGCAGCTGCTGTCTCAGGGCATTTGCTCCAGCAAACAAAACTTCAGCCCATTTCTTGCTGTCTTTGAAAAGAGAGATTGGACGTGTTATTATGACAATAAAACAAAAGCTTTTGTAAGAACCTTCATATCTACCTGTTGGATACTCTGCACAGCAGAGCTCGTCTCATGCTCGTCGCCGACGATGACAGCGTTGAATTCTGCCATTTGCTCTGCCGCGAGCATTCTGTGCTCGTGCCTCGGCTCGGTGAAATCAACATATTCATCGGACTCGGAGAGCTCTGGCTCAGCTGGGACTCTCTGCTTCTTCTTGGGGTGTCGGGAAGGACGGCTGGGCCTCTCCTGAGGCATGCCGTCTTTTTCCAGGGTCAGAGTGGGCTGAGGAGGAGGGAGAAACATATCAGGAGAACATATGGACAGGGACAAGGGAGATTTTGTTATTATATCTGCTGGGTGTAAGTCTGGAGGGGATCGTGAGTATGGTCATGTGCATCTGTCCGTTAGCCAACTACTGGACCAATCAGCCTAAATACTGTGGAGACATTTATGCCTGTATGCTCAAGGATGTCTCGTGGCTACAGTGATTCACAATCGTTGAAAAATGACTATTTTTGGCTGTTTTATACTGTCATTAACTGTTGACTTGTCGGTTGCAGGCCACATTTTGGCTTTCGTCGTGGCTCAAAACTGACATCCAAAGAAAAGTTTTGTTACATTTTGATCTGCTGATTAATTAAATAACGTTAGCATGTTATATTTGTTTGGAAAACGTGTTTAGTATATGACAGTTGTTTTGTCGGTGAACCTTGTGAGTTGTAATGAAGCCGAATTTTGTGACACTAACTTTGTTAAATGTTGCTGTGTCCCTGGCTTCATATGAGTAGAGGGAAAAGTCTGCTAGCTAATTTATACAATGTAAAATGCAATAGGCTTGTGCTAGAAACATTAGCATGTTGTATTTGTGGGGGAAATGTGTCCAGATAAAGTGCTTTGTTTGTGAATGCTGCGAGTTATAGTGAAGCTGATTTGTGTACTTGTGTTTGAAGTGGTCTTTATTAAGCCATGTTTAATGTGCGTTTAATGTGTGTTTTGAATCAACTAAACTTTACAGCACTTCACAGAAACCGAGTGACACAGACACACTACTGCACAAGTATAAATGCTCACAACGGCGTAGGCCACGTGCTTAGGCCACGGCGTAGACTCTGCGTGGAGCTGATGCACAAATATGAATCCCGCTTTAGTCAAGAATAGACCAGCAGAGTATTTTTATGGCTTCTAGGAAGCTTCTGAAATGCACAGCAGGTCTGCTGGAATGACAAGAATCGTCTATAGTGGCCGCAATCGCCTGGTGGAGATCTGAACGTTACTGAGTGCACTCTTCTATCTCATTTTGTCTTTCTGCAAACACAGACATTTCACAGAGGATTCATTTAATACCAGGCACAAAGGGAGTCATAGTAATTTTAGGGTAGTAGCAGTGAGTGTTTGTCTGATTCAGGAACTCTTTATATTTGCACTCTGACAGTTCCTTAATTTAGTGTACATCAAACAGCACAAGGAAGTTGAGAGTATAAGGACCATGATATACAGTATGACAGGCATTAATGTCATTTTAGCATCTGATTCATTCATTTAATGCATTGTCAAAGAACTGTAATCTAACCTGCACAATGCTGATAGAAGAATCATTGATTGTCGAGGGTTCCTGAAGATCATCAAACTCATCTATTCTTACAGACACCACCTGGAGGCAAAAAAAAAGGCACATTTCAACAACTTGACATTTAGGACTCAATAACACAGTGACTGCCTGGGTGGTAAAACACTACAGAAATGACTCGCCTCTGGGTGTTTGCGTCGCAGATGTCGGTTCATGGAGGCGCGGGTGGACACCTTGGTTCCGCAGAGCTGACACGACTGGGCCTCCACCTTTTCATGAGTGAGGTGGACGTGCTTCTGCAGCATGTACTCGGTCAGGTATTTCTTATCACATGTCGCACATGTCCATGTCTTACCCACTGCAGTGAGACAGAGAGAGACAGGGTCAGTCCGGCTACATGCCCTGATGTTAACACTCTGCAGACTCATTTAGAGGTCTGATCACTTAGTCGCAGAAAAGGAGCTTCTATTTGGAGCTTCTATTAGGAGCTTCACAAGGGCAGGAATTTAGATTTTTTTATGTCACTTTTCCCTTTCTGTTCCCAACCAAACCATCTTCTTCCCTTCAACTTTTAGTGTTTTACAGTAAACATGTCCTTTAATTTTTGGGGTGGTGTCCTGGTTTTTTATTCTGGATGCATAAATCAGGCTGCAGGACCGGTTCCTGTCCAACCATAAACCGCTCCCTTTTTCTGCCTCTGAACATCGAGGGGAGAAAAAAAAGGCCAAATTACAGGCTCCCATGTTCAGCTTGTAACTGTCGTGTCACAGACTGAGCAGTGTGCTTCAGCCTGGTGTTATCTCAGCCCGACACGAGACACTTGCCTGTGTGGATGAGCTTGTGTGTTTCCAGAGTTGTCCTCTCACTGAATGTCTTTCCACACAGCTCACACATAAAGTCCTTTATACCTGCAAGCAAAGTCACACAAACAAGCATTGACATGACCTATATGTGAAGTTTGCACTGTCAATGTCACGTGAAAATGCACATGTAGCAGCCAGCTGTCTTTCTCTATTTAAAGGGTGACTTAAAGGGAAATTTCGGTTTATTTCAACCCGTCTCCTATCGTCCTAAATTTGGTTCAAGTGACTAGTGACATACAGATAATAGTTAGCATGTTAGCCGTTAGCCTAGATACAGCCGTAGCGTCAGACCTGTTAAAACGTAAGTGAACGGGCATCCTTTCAAGTGCAAAGTTAGTCCACTAAACAAGCTTTTTCTCCACAAAGACCGCCTCATATCGTTAGGATAAATGTCAGAGAACATATAGAAAACGACATGTAAACGTGTTGTCTTACCTTACCGGTGTGCTGCCATGTTTGTTTACATTTAGCTCTGCTTTCCAAAGCGCAGCCGAAATATATCTCGCAAGCTCTAGATAAAGCCCAGCTGGATACTAACGTTACTCCAGGTGGAGGTGTCTCGTCCTCAGTCACATCCAGACCTTAAAAATAAGGCTGCAACCGTGCCCATTCCTTGCAACAGAGGCATTCCTCTTCTGTGGGCACTGGGGCACAGCATTCACAGGTACACCACCAATCTCCAGAGCTACGCAGCCTTGCAGCAGCCATTCCTCCTCTCTCGTCCTCTAACGTTACCTCGCTCTCTCCTCCTCCTCGTCCTCCTCTGTTCAGGCGACCGTCCGGTTCTGCCTTCCAGCTGTTGCTGCTTGTTCAGGCACGCTATGAGATCGCTGCTTGTTCTCGCGATATTTCGGCCGCGCTTTGGAAAGCAGAGCTACATTGTAAACAAACATGGCACCACACCGGTAAGGTAAGACAACACGTTTACATGTCATTTTCTATATGTTCTCTGACATTTATCCTAACGATATGAGGCGGTCTTTGTGGAAAAAAAGCTTGTTTAGTGGACTAACTTTGCACTTGAAGGGATGCCCGTTCACTTACGTTTTAACAGGTCTGACGCTTCGGCTGTATCTCGGCTAATGGCTAACATGCTAACTATTATCTGTATGTCACTAGTCACTTGAACCAAATTTAGGACGACAGGAGATGGGTTGAAATAAACCGAAATTTCCCTTTAAGTATTTTCCAACCTGGACGCTGTGTACTCAGGTTTCTGTGTCGTAACTAATGGGAACAACAGTTTTTGAAAGTGGTCCAGTATTCAACCAGAGCTCTGCAGCTGGCAGCGGTGAAACAAGCTGCAAATCAATTGCCGCCAATGTATGTCCAATAAAACAGCTTGTTTTTGCCACTGACAGATATTTATTTTATTTACCTTTTAATTAGAGAGTAAAATACTTTTTGTTGTGAGACGATAACAATTTTGGGGCTTTTTCTTGTTAAACTAAAAGGATTGTACTCTTTAATATAAAGGTCTATCTCTGTAGGGATCCTGTCTATAATGTTGTCAGACACTTCAAATAAGAGTCTGGGCCTGTCAGTGGCAAAAACAAGCACTTTTAGTGGACATAAATTGATGAACATGCCCCATGGTTATACTGCAGCTTGATTCGCTGCTGCCATCTGCAGAGGTCTCCCTCAATACTTGACTAATTAAAAACATTATTGTTCATATTAGTCACTTAGACACAAAACATTGGAAACATACCAACTTACCCTGCTGCTCCTTTATATTGAACGCCAACACACACACATTCTGACTCACCCGTGTGTCTCTTGTAGTGTTTCAGCATGTTGACCTTTTGGGCAAACTTGCGGTTACACTCCTTACACTCGTACTCTTTGATGCCCTTGTGAAGCTTCATGTGGTGCCGCAGAGCGTGCTTGGTCTTCATGCCTGCACAGGAAAAGACCCACTCAACAACTATTGTATGTGGATCGTGCTGTTGACACGGTGAGGAAAAATAAGTAAAGAGGTGTGTGATGCAGCAGCGAGGACCTGACCTTTCCCGCACTCTGCACACAGGAAATCCCGGATGTCATCGTGAACCCTGAGGTGCTCCTTCAGCATGTCCTTCCTTGCGAATGATTTGCCACACTTGTCACAGCTGTGGCTCTTCACCCCTGGATGACCAAATAGACACACACAGACACTCAAATACCACGTGAAATGAAAAAATGCGTCTCTGTTCACATATGAGGACAAGTGATAACATTTCACACAGGGATCTCAGGCTGTCGCTCACCAGTGTGGATGATCTTGTGCCTCTCCAGGTTTCCGATACTATTGAAGATTCGGCCACAGATTTCACACGGATGGATGTACCTTTGGGACAGATGTGCAGATTTTAAATGACTCTGTACAGGAGGTTATTAATTCTATGTTTCAGTTTCACTTTAAAATGGCCTCTTTCTGTTCCCAATCAGACCACATACCTTTAGCTACAGTACTGCATTAACTGGAGCTCTCACACATCCTGACCTGAATATTCTCAACAGTGATCACACTTAATGCCCAGACACACCAAACCAACTTCAGAGAACTAGCAGCGACGAAGGCTCACTGCCGCGTCGCCGTGTCTCGGCCCAAAAGTTGCACATGAACACACCGCAAAGAAAAGTCTTTAAGCTCATTAGAACAAACACAATCCAATGTTGAAAGAACAAAGCATATTTACAACGCGTCAATGAACACAAATCATCACTAAACTTTTCTGCTTGCGGCTAAAGCAAACAGTGACCGACAGCTGACCATCAGCTTAGTTTTTCAGGGCCTTTACATGCAAATTCACAATAAATGGATTGCGGCTGCTAACAGCACCACAAACAGTGCCTCAAGCGGGATTTGTACTCGTGCGACAGACCCTACGCTGTAGCCTGTGCACGTGGCCTACGCTGCTGTGAGCATTTATAGTTGTGCAGTGGTGTGTCTGTGTCACTCTGTAGTTACACCTCCAAAACACTAGTCAGTGGTGGGGTTTCTGTGAAGTGCTGTAAAGTTTAGTTGATTCAAAACACACATTAAACACACATTAAACATGGCTTAATAGCGAAAATCTCAAACATAAGTAGACAAATCAGCTTCACTATAACTCGCAGCATTCACAGACAAAGCACTTGTCTATCTGGACACATTTTCCCCACAAACACAACATGCTAATTTTTTTAGCACAAGCCTATGGCATTTTACATTGTATAAATTAGCCTAGCAGCTAGCAGACTTTTTTCTACCAATATGAAGCCAGGGACACAGCAACATTTAACAAAGGTAATGTCACAAAATTCGGCTCCATTACAACTCACCAGGTTCACTGACAAAACAACTGTCTTATACTAAACACGTTTTCCAAACAAATATAACATGCTAATGTTATTAGCATAAGCCTATGGCATTTTATGTTGTATAAATAAGCCTAGCAATTAGTGGATATTTCCTTTACCCATATGAAGCCAGGATAAATAAAAATAAATAAATAAGACTTAAAATGTTATTTTTGTGGAGGCTTTATTGTCTTCACATTTATTGTTTCTTATCTGTGAAATTAAAGTAAATAAAAGAAATGAGAGATCATTTTTATTTGGTTTTTACTGAATATCTGAAGCAAACTGTGAAACTATATCACTTATTTTGTTGAAATTCTATGTTCTTAAATTAGTAATAAAACTTTTTTTACTTATTTTTTAGGTCGTCAAGAATATCCTTATCGCAAAAATACCCTGAAATATTGTGATATTATTTGAAGGACATATCGCCCACCCCTAGTTGCAGCTGCATTAAAATTCAAATTCTAACACAACTGCTTCTCTTTATCTCCTGTTTTTTAATCAGCACACATAAAAGGGGATAAAAAGGGGTTAATGGCTTTCACATGGACTCTCCTCATCAGCACAGTTCAAAATAGTGTCTGTAATATTTTGTCATGTTATCAGACCTCAGCTGACATGACAAAACCACAACATAAAAACCACAACCGAGTAGTTTTGCACTGCTTACTTCTGCACTGCAGGGTCAGGCAGCTGCTCTCTGTGGATGACCAGGTGAGCGTTGTACGTGGCCTTCAGCGCGAAGCGTCGGTTACAGATCCCGCAGCCGTAGCCTCGCTCCTTGTGCTGCTCCATGATGTGCTTTAGGTACTCTTTGCCCTTTGCAAATGAGAGCTGGAGACACAGAGGCAGGGAGCTCATAAATGTGTGTGATAATGTTCTGGTCACTGATGCAGGTTACAGTTTAAGTTACTCTATCTGCTTTTAGCTGTATCTATCAGAGGGCCTTAAACAGCCTTAAACGTGTTCATGAACTGTTCAGAGAGCTCAAGATAACTGGGGAAAGACTAAAGATTTCATAATCTAAAATGTGCTTCAACTCACTGAAATGTTTGGATATTATTACAAGTTAATAAAATAAAGAGTTAAAGTATGCAGGCGATTTCATGCTAAAACTCACTTGGCATTTCTTGCAGTTGTACTTATGGTGCTCGGGATCATCCTCTTCTTCATCATCGTCCGTTTCGTCACTGTCGTCTGCTGAGATGCCGATCTTCTTGATGAAGCCCTCTCGCTCCTGCTCGTCCATCAAGGCGATATCCTGGAACAAACACAACTCCTCATGTCAGTGACAGCTGGATCCAGAGGAGGTGTCAAAACCTCATTTAATCAAACATTTATGATCTAAGGTGTTGTTTAATAATGGCAGCGACTTCACCACTTTTACATCTAACATGATGCATTTGAGTCTCAGCCAAGAGATCTGTCACTACTCTTCTTGTATAGCCTGAAAAGACAGGTGACAAAGTTTAATTACATTCCTGCTGAGTTACATTTCATTTTTATTGGCTGCCCGACCCCTGTAAATATCGTGGTGGCTGATGAGTGAGTGACTACTCAGCAGAACTCCTGGACAATGAACGGACCAGATTAAGGTCTTTCATTCAGTGCACATGAATATAACATGGTTGTGCATTAGAGGATGTTGCAGTGCCTTAAAACTGTTAAATGTGTCTCACCTTGAAGTGAACATGGATGTGATCTCGAAGGACGTCCACGCGGAAGAACTTGCGAGCGCAGATCTCGCAGGTGTATTTCTTATCACCGTGAGTCAACAGATGCTTGTTCATGTTGCTCCTGCAGGAGAACACCTGTGCACACAAGTATGCAAGTCATCGATAAGAGAATTTCTGAACACCCATGCTGCTTTTATTTCCTGCAGGACCGACATGCAGTTCTCTGACCTGCTGCCATTCAAGCCATTAGTCTCACCTTGCCACAGATGGGACAGGGCGACGGCTCCTTCCTGTACCTGGTCCCTTCTTCTCCGTTGGCCTCCAGCTCTTCTCTCTTCATGTGCTTTGGTCCTGTCCAGATGCATCATGGGTTTTAGTTCAGCAAAGACAAACAGGAGAAATATGGTGACATGAAACTAAAGGTCTAGTTTGAGGCAAGTTGGGGCTCTCTGCAAACTTTAATCCAGTCCCACGTGTCTTAGGGAAATTCACCTAGATTTTGATGATCCACCGAAACATGACATAAATATTCCACACAAGTTGAAACTGTTCTCCTACACTTCCCTGTTTGAAAAAAAAAAAAAACACGTCGAAAAACCTAAAAAGACAAAGCAAAAGTCAGCCTTGTTCTCTGGACTCACCCACGCCGTGCCTCCTGTGGTGCTCCTGCATCACATCTTTGCGGTAGAACATCTTGTTGCAGATTTCACAGGAGTAGAGCTTCTCGCCGTGCTTCTTCTTGTGCTTGGAAAGGTTACTGTTGGTGGAGAAGAACCGCGAGCAGATATCGCACTGGAACGTCTTGTCGTCTGCAGAGAGAAGAGGAAGTTAAAGTAAGGGCTGGGCAATTCATCAAATTTTATCTTCAATTCTGATTTTGGCTTCCAACAATTAAAATCCACTGTTAAACTGAATTTTATGTTAATGTCCAATAACTGATGATGGTTCCAAAGTCAATGAATAGTCGTGTTGCAAATTGTGATCTCA
This sequence comes from Epinephelus moara, assembly GCF_006386435.1. Taxonomy (NCBI): domain Eukaryota; kingdom Metazoa; phylum Chordata; class Actinopteri; order Perciformes; family Serranidae; genus Epinephelus; species Epinephelus moara. The sequence goes on along the minus strand of NC_065508.1, from coordinate 23,636,112 downwards.
ATATGGACCAAAATCATGGCTATTATGATTTTTGCCGCAATTGAGCAACATCATATAATCAATTTAATCTGACAGGAGGACACCTGGCAGGAATATGATCGGAAACAGGGGAAAGTGAGGAGATATATTCATGTTAAACCAAAAATAATAGAGTATCTGACCTGTCCGGCAGTTGTGGAACTTTAAGGCATTTTCCAGGCGAAAGGATTTCTCACACGTGTTGCATTTATATTTGTACTCCAGGTCAGGCTGTTGGGAGCACATAAAATGGAGACACATTAACAAGCGGGGTAAGTAAAATAACTGCTGAGCTCACAGCCTGGAGTTTCACTCACCATGTTCTTGCTGTGCTTGTAAGAGATGTGCTGCTTCAGACTCTCCTTGCGGCTGAACAACTTGTCACATTCATCACATTTGAACAGCTTGTCACCTGGAGGGAACACACGAGGAGGTATTTGAATTATGTGATGAATTCGACGCAGCTTTGAAAGCCATGATTCAGTGATCTCCGCATACCGTGAGATCGGATGTGTCTGTTGAGGTTGCTGCTGTTCTGGAAGACCTTGCTGCAGAGGGAGCAGCGGTACACCCTCTTGTGCTCTCTGGCTTTGTGTCTCTTCAGGATGGCCCCGCTGTCTGGAGAGCTCAGCAGGCTGCTGCTCTCTGATGCTGCTGCTGCCTCTGAGGCCACTGGCTCTGAACTCTCCACTGACAGCTTCACATCTGCTCACATCAGGAATCCAACGTCAATGAGAAATCTACAATATACTGTACGCAGCATCAGGTGCTAATAAGGGTTCAACTGACACTGGATTGAAGACTTGGATACAAGCACACCTTGTTATAAGGAACGGATTATTCTCATGACCATTACAGGCTCATACAAATTAATGCTGGTTAAACTGAAAGATTCAGAGTCATGATTCATTGAAATGTGGGGTAGCTTCCTGAGATTTATTAACAGAAAGCCATAAATGTTTGTCGTGGAGTGTTGTGTGCTGTGGGAAGAGGGTGGAGGGAAATATGAGAACTATCATGCTGTGCTGTCTTCTTTTTGTTTTGTTTTGTTCTTTGTTCGCAGATTTTGTTACCTGCAGACTATCACATGAAAGAGTTTTGTACTATTTTGTTGGAAGATATTTGAGAAAAATGAGAAAAATGTTGCCTCACAGCAAGAGGGCTCCTGCTTTGAATGCAGAGTTTGCATGTTCTCCCTGTGTCAGCGTGGGTTTTCTCTGGGTGCTCCAGCTTCCTCCCACAGTCCAAAGACATGCAGGTTAATTGTGACTCTAAATTGTCCGTAGGTGTGAATGTGAGCGTGAATGGTTGTCTGTCTCTATGTGTCAGCCCTGTGATAGTCTGGCGACCTGTCCAGGGTGTACCCTGCATCTCGCTCAGTGTCAGCTGGGATAGGGAGTCTCCCTGAAAAATCCAGGGGGTTGGGATGGTTGAGCCTGTTAGGGGCCTTACACATGCCGCATCTGTAACCACCTGGAAAACACGAGGTCAGGCACTGGGTGCTACTATTGGGGGCTGTACACATGCTGTTTTTTTTCCACGCTTGATTCTATTGTTTTCAATGTAGACACGCAGCAGGCGCGCTCAAATGCCAGAGCGACGCCGTCATGGTGTGCATGCATTCCCATGTGCCTATTTTTCAGGGTGCAATGGCTGCATCAAAGCTTTATAAATAATCAAATACGGATGCTGTTCCACTGAGAGTGCTTGTTTTTGCCACCGACAGGCTCAGATTGTTATTTAAGGTGTATGACAACAATGTGGGGGGGATCCCTGCAGAGGCAGACCTTTTTGTTGGAGCGCCCTGAAAAATAGAAACACAGTAGCGTGCACTGCATGTCATGTGACTAGGAACAACCAATCACAGCCTGTAGATATCCTTCCCTTCATCTGTAAATATCAGTCTGTGGTAAATATGGAGACAATAATCATGTTAGTGCAGGGCTATCCAGAGCTTTACATCTGTCCCACAGACAATAGGCCTACACACATACAGCTCCTGGAAGAAGATCAGCTCTGTGCATGGGATTTCAGGTAAATAGGCTATGATGCGGTGCTGCTTAGCAACCTCAGACGCAACCTGCCGTCGCACATTCACATATATGTAGTTTTTTCTTTGGGCGGTGAGCGTCACATAGGTTTACGTTACCAAAGGTTTATGACAGAAACACTTGACGACACCGACTCCCGTGTGCGCACGGTGAGAGAGGAGAGGGAGAGACGCTGTGCCGCTGCCAGAGGAGCCGCTGAATGAGTTCCCTCTGAGCGGTAAGTCACTAAAAAAGTCTGAGAAGTCCGGGGCTGTTCATAAAACATTCAGGACGCCACAGTTTATTCCACACTACTGAAGCTGCTCCTCTTTGTGGAACCACTGCAGAGTCGGTAATAATTTCTCTTTCAGCCATGCTTGTTGTTGCCTTGGGTAACAGTTAGGGGCGTAAATCACCAGCTTCATCACGATACGATATTATATCGATTTGTTTGGATGACGATACGATGTTTGCCGATATCACAAAGTCTGTCACAATACAATTTTGATTCAATCCGACTCAGGAGCCTGCGATTGATATGACACGATATCATATGCCCATCTAACACAATCATTTACATCAACTCACAAAAACAACTAGAATATGATTTGACCATTTTATTTCTGAGCTCCGTTTGTTGTTGTTGTTTGAGCGGAGGCACGCTTGCCCAGAAATGATGACACAGACGTGCTATGTGAATTTCAAAATAAATGTGTATCTTTAAGATGATGATATGGATCAATGTTTTCATTTTGCACAAATATAATCAGATCGTTAATCAATGAATCGATGTATCGATGTGGATCGATGTATCGTTACAACCCTAGTAACAATGTGACGTCAATATCAACAAATCTAAATCTGTCTGGATCAAAGTGGTGGCCTGACCGACTTAGCCAAGCTGCTAGCGTGGCTAAAATGAAAAAGCAGTTATCTGTATACAGTATTAGATACTGTATTTCTTCCACAGTGATATATTTGGATCATTTTTCCAGAATGCCGTCTGACAACTTCTGCAGAATGTGTCTGAACCTGTTGCAACTTGTTCAGTTCAGAGCTAGGTGTCAAACATGTAAGAGGACAGAGTGACAGTGATGTCGATGTTATAGTGGAAGCAAGTAGAGGGAAAAAAGTGAGAGTGGGATCTGTGACATTTCCTGTGTGTGGAATAGCGAGTATTGTGTTTTAGTGACATTTCCGCTCAAGCCTACCTGTTTTATTCCTCCTCACCTTTGTGTTTGCTCGCAGTAGCTGCAGCTCCAAGCCTGCGTCCCTTAGCTCTCCTCCCTCGGCCATGCCCTCTCTTGGGGACCGCCTGAGCTGTGGGGGGGTCCCCCTCCTCCTCATCAGGGCCCACCAGGCTCTCCTCCTGGGGCAGGAGCGGGTCGACCGGAAGCACCTGTGCTGTCTTCACCTCGTCCAGATGACTCAGCATGTTGCCTGCGATAAACAACAGGAAGTCGGGGATTCAGAGGGTGTAACCATGACACGGCATTTCCTCAGCTTAGAGAGGTTTTGAATGGACTTCCACTCCTGTTGGACTCATTGTGGAGACGAACAGCTGACCTAGACGTGACCCTAAACTTCCCTCTTGGTGACAGAAGATGACATTTCTAAGATGTCCTGACTAGAGGTGATGGATGATTTCAATGATCTTACCTGCACTGTTTTCTCCAGCCACTGGGGGCATGTGAGCTCCAGTTTTCTCCGAGCACTCTGTCACCTCTGAGTTTAAGGGAGAAAAACTATGAGATACAACTGTCACCATGACACGCTACAAGCATCAGTGATGTAATGTCATCTACCTGGTGGAGGTGCTGGTTGAATTGGAGGCTTAAGCACAGGCTTCTCCATCTTCTTGGCATAAAAAGCTCCATACCAGACCCTCAGCTCTGTTCCTGGGAGCACATCCTGGGAAACAAAACACCAAACTGCTATTAGAAATGAATGACCTGCACGACTTAATGAGCCCCTGAGATCTTGGACCAACAGCAGCAGCAGCTTTAGGATGGATACACGCACCTGGGAGGTGTTGAAGTACACGTCATCGTCCTGCTGGTAGGCTGTCAGATTCTGGTGTTTGTGGTCGGTGGCAGGTCGCACCAGCATCATCCAGTTGCAGTCTTCTTCACTGCTGGAGTCAAAACACACGACCACGGCATCCTTCTGGAAGATCTGCCCATCGAAGGATCAAGGATTAGCAAGACAGGAAGCTAAAACAACCACATCCAGACATTTATATTAGAACAGTGTGTTTGCTCAGGATTCATCAGGTTGCACCTTAAGAGGGAATGCTCCTTCTCTCTCCAGGTGGGGGACCCTCTTAGCCTCAAAGGGCCCAAACCGGGTCCTCTTGACCAGCCGGCGCAGGACAAACACCCCCTCTTGCCCATCAGCCACCGGTCTGATCTCCAGGCTGTTTGGTAAAGACGACCTGATCCAGGGGGAGAATAACTTAGCATGACTGCTATGAAATGGCACAAAAATAACACAAAAATCATTTTTATTATGTCTTTAATACTTCACCTTGTGTTATGTGAATACAATAACTCCATCATATTATCAGGGGCATTTAAAAATATAATGTGGATTTGCCTGGAGATCTGAATTTAGCACGTGTGGGTTGGAACCTCCAAATGCCAGACAGTCAACAATCCACAGTGGGCTCCTTACTCCCACAATCTAATAACATGACGCTTATAAACTCTTTGGAGTCTCTGTGCTCCAAAACGAGCACAGAAGTCAGGGTCAGTTTGTACTTCAGTGTCTGGCTTGAGGACACCTCAGCAGGGTTGGTGATCACCAGCACCAGAGAGCTTTGAATCTGCGTCCTTTGTTTTAAAGGTTGAATGTTAGAAAATAAACTTCACGCCCCTAATGACTGTTTGTATATCATTTACTCACCACATGTTACACTGAATGTGCAAAGAATGTGCATTTTTCTTCTATGTTTGTTTAATACTACCGTCAAAACATCTGTTTACAAACTCTCGCACAACAGACAGCCACAACAGCCCTTTCTGACGGGGAAGTGAACTAACAGTGAAACTTATCTACACTCTCTTCAAAGCCAGACTCTATTGACGAAAACAGTAATTAACCTCGCTGAACATGGGAGCTGCTGCTCTACGACTGCCTCGATCAGTTATACCCCTTTTCCACCAAAACTAACTTGTATAGGCAAATACTTTAACGTGGAAAACATGCTAAAAGTTGGCGACCGATTCCNCATACTGTGGAGAGTTTTATTAGTAAACTGTAACTATAAAATAAAGCAGGTTTTGCTGCCTCTCGCAGCAGCTGGAGTCTGAGAAAAAATAACTTAATTCACTGGGCCGACTGCCAGCAACTTTTAAGGTGGAATGTTAACTTGTAATGTTACTCAATGTATGAATTGGTGACATGAATCCATCAACACACCTTAAATTTCAATGTGACAACTTTGACCATTCCATTAGTTTTTATTGTCTCTCTTGGGTGACATTCGCTTTTAGTAATGAGTGGATCTTCAAGTGTTATTAAGTAGTGTAATTAAATTCGACCGGATTATGTGAACTGCATATATTCTAATCCTCATTTGGAGGAAAGCGTCCTTCCTCTGGGCTACGGCAACACTAAACCCCTGAGCTTGCCTGAGAAGGACTAAATGCGCAAACCTGCTATTTTTTAATATCCCATGGAGAGAGACTCTCACTGCAGCCTGTTCTATTTTGTTCTGAAAATGATGGTGAGCAACTTCATTCTGTGGACGATAAACAAGGTGCAGACTGATAGAGGAGGAAATACAGTGAGTGCTGGATGGAGCAGTGAGTGTCAACAACCCTGCCCACATTTAGGAGTACTGTTTGTGGTGGAATCACTAAACAGATCTAGGGTCAGTACTCTTAAATGTGGGCGGGGTTGTTGTCACTCTGCTCCGTCCAGCTCTCACTGTATTTCCTCAACATCGGTGAAACAGAGGGAAGTCTGCACCTTGTTTATCGTCCACAGAGCGAGGCTGCATGTTGACATTTTCAGAACAAAATAAAACAGGCTGCAGTGAGAGTCTCTCTCTCCACGGGATATTAAAAAATAGCAGGTTTGTGCATTTAGTCCTTCTCAGGCAAGCTCAGCTGGCACATGTTTTTTTTCTCCAAGGAGTTCAAATATATGCAGTTCATATAATCTGGTCGAAATTCATTGTTAAACATTTGAAGATCCACTCATTACTTAAAGTGTCATGACATCCAAGAGAGACAATAAAAACTAATGGAACGGTCAAGTTCACGAATTAACATTCAGTTAATTCGTGAACTTGACCGTTCCATTAGTTAACAAGTTAACATTCCACCTTAAGAGTTGCTGACTGTCGGCCCAGTGAATTAAGTTATTTTTCCTCAGACTCCAGCTGCTGCGAGAGGCAGCAAACATCTTTTTATTTTATAGTTACAGTTTACTAATAAATCTTTCCATGGTATGAACAGTGGTTACATGAACCTCAAAACCAGCCACAACTCAGCCCTGAGCAGAGTGACCGTCCTCTATTGACCAATCAACAGACTGCAGTGTTCACAGCTCCACCTTTTAGTACCAGATCTGTGTGCTAGGTACCCCAACAGAGGGGTGAACAAAAATGGGGACGGTTAGGAACTGTTCCATTGGTACCATCCACAACTTTTCACAGTGGAAACAGAAAATGCGTTCCAAACTAACCTACACCACACTGGACTGCTCAGTGTGAAGAGGGATTTAGTGTTCAGTTTTCAATACTTAGGTTTTAGTGTTTATAAGATTGTAAACTGATGTTCTGATATGGTTTTGCTGTTGTTAAACACGGACCCCAACGACTTCAATTCATCAAGAATTTTCTCAGTGTTTAGATTCCTCGTTCACCACAGGGGCATGTTAGAGAAACAAACTTTTCTTCACTAATTCAACATAACACAGGGTGAGTAACTAGTATAACTACTGATCATTTTGGGGGTGAAGTATTCCTTTAAGTTCAACTGATGGATGAAATAATTAGTCCAACTGGAGTGGGTGAAGTCAAGACCTTTTGAGTGTTCACTCACCGGGCCCGGCTGAGGACGAAGGAGTCCTGGACGGTCACCAGCGGTCCCAGCTCAGGACACTCGGAGTCATGGTACTGGCCACAGTCCTCACACCCTGCGACACACATCATCACACCTGTCACCCACAACCCAGTGTGTGTCAGGCTTTATCAATACAGTGCGAGCTGGATTCATACTCACAGATGAACTCATCTGGCTCAGCCATTATGCCAACCTATAAACAGCAGAACATATTATATCATTCATGTGAGACAAGGAGCAGGACAGGAGGGAGCTGATCAAGTCTCACAGATCATGTCAGATAAATATATATGTATAAGAAGGAACTACTTTGAGAGTGTGTTAGAGTGAACTTCCAAGCCTGCATGTACACATTTAACGCGGGACACTTCAGCTGTAGTGAATGCATCCGACCCCCCAGCTCAACAACAGAGTATAATGACAACGTTAAGAGTTTTCGGTTTCAAAGATACAGTTGGAGCATGCTTATTAACGTATGCAGTCCGGACAGGAGATGGGATCCAGGATTTGAGTCGTTCCCAAACTCCAGCCGGGTTTTAACTCCGATCTGAGCGGCTCCTCTTCAGTAAAATGTAACAAAGAACAGTCGGCATGGCGGATGGACCGGAGACGCAAACCACCAAACCGGAGTCGATGCTCTTCAACGCCAGGCAGTCGGCGGTTGAGGCGGCGTAAGAAGACCCAGAGCGAACCGGACACACCGGCTGCACCTTCACTACAAAACTGCGTCGCCATTTTGTAGAAACACGATGTATATTTATGGGGAAACACGTTACCTTTTCTGCAAAAGACCCTTCATTTAGCGAATCCTGACTCCGGGTTCCAATCCGCTCCAGAAACGGCGCAGGACCGGAAATGAACCGCGCGGGGTGCATTATGGGGAATGTAGGCTTTTCCAGCAAAGGCGGTAAAGCAGCTCGAACAAGCATCGTTAGGCAATTAAAGATTGTATTGTGGTTTACTACACAAAAAGATAGGGGAAAGTACTGTTTAATGTTTGTATTTTTCCTTATTAATCATCACAAAACCTTACATGGTATAATAAAATCATTTAAATAAAAATACCCCACTAAAATACTCATAATTTTACTTTTAAGTAAAAGTACAGAAGTAAAAAATTTAATTTACTTGAAGTAACAAAGGTAAAATTAGTCATTATACTTAAAGGCCCCTTTCATGGTGGTATATATTTTATAGCAGTGGTTCCCAACTGGTGGGTCGCAGTCCAAAAGTGGGTTGCGGGTCTATTCTGAATGGACCACAAGAGATTTACAAACATGTCAAGTTTGTAATAAACAAAAACATGAACTAATGACTGAGGAGAAATCTGTTTTATAGGATTATTTTAACCAGAGGTGTGAGCTCGAGTCACGTGGTTTGGCCTCGAGTAAGACTTGAATCACAAATCTGATGATTTTAGACTTGACTTGACAAAATCAGTCGAGACTTGCATCTCGACTGAGACTTGAACACCAATGACTCATGACTTCATTTGTACTCAAGCCTTTATTTATTTATTTTATTTTATTTTTAATTTTGTATTTAGGATTATTGTGTATTTATTTATTTATTTGTATTAATCTGTATTTTTTTAGTTACTTATTTATTCCCTTATTTATTGACAGATTTAAATTGCTTTTTATTCTGAGTTTTTGCATTCTGTTTGTAGAAAAACTGCTATACAAATATAAATAAAGTTTGATTGATTGATTTTGACTTGAAAGTTCTCAATAGGTTGCCCCAACCAAGATTAGCAAGTAAATTACTTAAAGTCTGCCATGAATCAATTCATCTCCTGTAATTTCCCAACTCAGGTAGCCTGATGTTTATCCATTCCCAGAGTCGACACCCAACTCCCCCAGTGATCCACATTGTTTGAACCAAATCAACAGCCTCCAATCAGAGGTAGGAGAGAACCATGATGAACAAATGTGATGTCACTAAGCGGCAGTTTGAAAAAATGACACCAAAAGTAACTTAATTTGTTGACAACAACTACAGGTGGTCAACCAAACAGAGAATGAAAATGAGTGGTTGTAAATTACAGATGGAGACAACAACTTCCAACAAACTTGTTTCAACATCCATCCATTTTCAACCACTTATCTGAAGCCGGGTCGTGATGGCAGCAGGCCGAGCAAGGTATTCCAGACGTCCCTCTTCCCAGCAACGCCTTCCAGCTCCTCCTGGGGGACCTTGAGGTGTCTCCAGGCCAGATGGGATATGTAATCCCTCCAGCGTGTTCTGGGTCTGCCCCGGGGCCTCCTACTAGTTGGACGTGCCTGGAACACCTCGAACGGAAGGCGCCATGGAGGATCCTGATCGAATGCCCGAACCACCTCAACTGACCCCTTTTGATGCCAAGGAGCAGCGGCTCTACTCCGAGCTCCTGACCCTATCTCTAAGGCTGAGCCCAGACAACGTACGTTAGAAACTCATTTTGTCTGCTTGTATCCACAACCTCATTCTTTCGGTCACTACCCAGAGCTCATGACCATAGGTGAGGGCTGGGACGTAGATGGACCAGTAAATCGAAATTGCCTTTCAGCTCAGCTCCCTCTTCACCACGATTTGTTTTGACAAATAAATAAAATTTTTAGAACGCATTCGTGACTTCGTGATGTGAATATATAATTATTCTGTTGTTAGAATGGCATTACATTTGGTGAAGAGCACATTACGACAAAGTTTAGGTTTTGGAACTTGAGGCCAAAGACTCGAGACTTACTTGTGACTTGCAAAACAATGACCTGGTCCCAACTCTGCTTATAACTCATGGATTAACATGTAAACAGTATTTTTGTGGTAGCTGGTTGTGTCAGAGCTGCTTTGAACTACTCTTTAACCTTTTAATAACTGAAATTGAGTCTTACATTTATATTTTTGTTACATTTTTTCCAGTGCAGTAAAATAACCTCCACCTGTTTTCATTTAAATAAGCTTGTTTAAAATGATCAAACGAGTGTCTGTATCATGACGCAAGAGAAAACAAATCCCCTTGCAGCACTAGAATTATGAAAACATTACTTTGGAATTTCTTTTTTAATTCCTTTTTTTTTTTTTTAATCTTAATTGAAAACAGGTGAACATTTTCCTACACTGGCAGAATAAAAGAAAAAATGTACCTCGAAAGACTTGATTCAAGACTAAAATGACTAAAACAGAGCATCATGTGCTTGAACTTTAAATGTCTTGTATGCAAAATTATCTGCAAAATAAAAATGAGCCTCTGTAAACTAACACAAGTGGATCAGCATTATCAGCATGTGCATGTAACAAGCTACAGGAGCACTGGGACAAAATTCACCGCAGCCTGGACATTCAAAGTGGCACCACAATCTCCGTTATTCAATCAATATTTATTGCTGAAAATGAAATAACTCGATATGTATATTAGTTACAATCCCTGCAGGGGAAATGACTGACTCTCTGCATCGACAGCGCAGTCAGTCCGTTTCTGTGCACAGAGCAGATGCCAATAAAAAAACATCAGGAAGCAGTTTATTAATCACATACAGCCTTAACTGCTTACTGAATGCTAACAGTAGCCAATGCTGCCATAAGCAAGGGCTCGTTTCCCGCTCCCTTCCTCAGAGTTTAAAGGTGATTCTGCCTGAAAGGTTTTCAAATTTTCACCAGTTTCAAAACATACTGCAGTCAATGATGACAAATCTACTTTGTACTGTAAATACCAAGACACAAAGACAACCCACATAGCATCTGCGGGACAGTGTCATGAACAGCATGTGAGTGTTTTTAATTCTCAGATAGTCTAATAATGTAAACACCCAGTTAACAAATATGTTATGTGCATAGGCTTCTTGATTATAGACACTGCTGATGGTGCAGGAACACGGTGGTACCCTTGTCTCTTAGAGCCACTTCCAACAGTTCGCCACAGTCCTCTGGTGTGATGGCGAACGCAGCCTCCGGACCCCCCCCCCCCCCCCCCCCAAAAAAAAGCCACGTAGAGCGGAGTTCACCCCACCAGTGACGTCATCCTCAGAATAACTGTAAGGCAATCTGTTAGTCTGTCTGTCACAGCTGCGTCCATAACTTATTGAAGAAACAGTAGTTAACATGATGTACAGAGACATGTCTTCAACAAGCTGCTCACAAAAAGGAAATACAATCATTAGCTGGATAAAAAAAATAAAAATAAAGCAGCCAATCTGTTTGGTTGCTCCCAAAGGTGTTCACACGTTCTCTTGTTCATGAGTTCAAAGCTACATCTCTTTAAAAACGATAAAACATCCGATAAAAGAACGAGGATTTCGTTCAAATGAAACAGGTTTCGTTAATGCAACGAGTATGGCCGAGTGTAACGTCACAGTCCCTGGCTTGAGGTTCGTTCAGTTCCCTTTTGACACATTAACAACCCTGCTGATAACAGTAGTGTACAGGAAGAATCTTTTTTAGGAAGACAAAGAAGAATTGCATATCATTTGAAAGCTAAAGTTTCATGTTAGCCACCGTGTCACTGCTTCTTTTATTCCTTTTGGAGGGGTGATAACTTGTGTTAATGGCCGCTGTCGCATTACATTTTTGTAAATAGCTTTGTTTTACAGCTTTTATATGCACATGACATACAGCTGCTGTTCTGGTCTTCTTTTATGTTGATTAAAACTACAAGGATTTTTAAATGAGTCGATATAAATACCATATTTCATAGTATTAGTGTCAAGAAGTAGTCGTATTACTCGTATATCCCCCGCAGCGAAAAGATCTCCCTTTGCTAATGTTTTCAACAAGAATCTCTATCACAAGAGCAGCTCCTGTCATTGCACTTTAAATAAAGATACTAAAACTGTGCAAATCATACAAACACCACTCTTCTCTTCATCTTTGGTCCTGTTGTTCCACCGTAGGAAATGTACGGATTACAGCAGGGAGAGTTTGCTCTTCGTCCTCGGCGACAGCGAGGTAAAGCGTGACAGTCCACACCAGTCCCTTCTGTCTGTAACAAGGCCACGAAAGCACTTAAAGATTTCAAAAATGTTGCATAAAATTAGATGAAAGAAACATGCAAAATAATATCCTCTTAAATGCCATTAATCCCCAGACAGGAGACCCTCATTCACACATGCACACGCTTGCTTTCGGTGAAGTGTCTGCTTCTCGAAGGAAGCAGGAAACGGCAGTATAAGAGGATATTTTTCCATCTGCACAGCTTTCCCATTCACAACGCAGGAGCCCCAGTATGTAGGTCGGGCATTAGGGGGAGTAAGTTAGCCAGGAAGTTTGCCAGTGCAAGTTTGAGGTGGAGATGGTGATGGTAGTTGTTGTAGGAGGGACTGAGGTGAGGAGGAGAGGAGGAGAGGAGGGGGGTCACGCATGTGGCTCCCCCATGGAGGTAGAGCCATTGGCTTTGCTCTTATTCCTACTCTTGCGGTTGAGCATGCGGCTAAGCGTGGCTGTTCGGCTGGCCCGCTCCACTGCGGCTGGAGACTCCAGGTAAACCAGGTCATTGTGCGACTGGCTCATCCCCGGGTCCTTGCGCTGGTGACGCCGGCGGAAGAAGAGCCTGGCACTCTTCTGTAAGAAGCTGCCTGTGGAGCAGAGGCAAAGGACAGGAAATATTCACTGTGATATCTTGAGACAAGGACTGTGTCAAGATGACACCACTTAAGGCAAAATAACTCTTGATATACAGGATGCATTTGAAGTATCTGAAGTAGCAGCAATCTGACGACAGCTGAAGCAGCAGTGGCACAGAATTGGTGTTAGTTGGAAATTGTTGGTTATCAATGGCATCAACGGGACTATTCCCCTTTGACTACTGGTTCTTCCTCTATAAAGAGCTCCGTCAAGTTTTGGACAGTGACAATCACACTTGGACAAACTGTAATGACTTTAATCACCAGCTAACACACACTGGACTGTACCAACAGAGAGCAGCCACTCAGTCCAACCTTACTGCAAGCATCATTCCTCAGGGTTCCTACACATTTTCCATTTCCAAAATTCCATACTTTTCCAGACTCTAATTTCCACTCAGACCGTATTTGACATCCCAGTACAAAAGCCAGCCCTCGGAAAACTTGCACTATCCATTAAAGCTGTTCAGTCCACACTCCTACACAGAAAGTTAGACAATGTTCCACTGTCAAACATCTCTGCCCAAGGAGGCAGGAAACTAACCGATGCTACCTATAATGTATTCTTCTCCCTTACAGGGGAACATGACCCAAATTTAGGATTTCAATATGTTATTTCCATGTCCTATGAAAGCTCAATCAGTATTTGTGAATATGAACTGCTCCCTCTCAAAGCCAGACCAGAGACCAGAGTCTCAAACTTGTGATGTCATAGAGTATAAAGTCTGGAGCTGCTCCACAGACAACGAGTGAGAGCATGATTTGTGATCCCACAAAACATTTGTTTTCTTATTACACTCAAATGATGACTCAATTGATCCCAATTCATTGTCTGTGGAGCAGCTCCAGACTTTATACTCTATGACATCACAAATTTGAGTTTAGTTTGAGTAGTTGTTTATGTTTAGTAATATTTTTGGACTGTCTTAGACCAGAGGAATAACATGTATGAATTTGGAAAATGGGTCCCTTCAACATATTGAGTGAATAATGTTATTTTTTGTTCCTCTCATATATTTTTATTTTCTTTTTGAATGAAAACCCAAAGTGAGTTTAAAAAAGTCAATTTAATTTTCAGGGCATCCCTGCAGCCTTGTTCATTTACTGTTTCCATGGAAACGACGATGGACACAGTCATAAAGGTTTCCCTAAGGGTGTCTACAGGTATCAGACACCTCAAACTTAATGCTTTTAAGGACTTATTCAAGATAATTTTAACCTAATTCAAGACTGATTTATGGACTTCTGGCCTATCAAAACTATATCAGTTTTATTGTTTCACTACTAACATTAAATCATAGTGATAATCTGTATAATCACAGATAAAATTTTTGAGTTGTCTTGTCCCACACTGTGCCAAAAATTAAAAAGTAAAAGTAAAAGTATGCAAAAGTTCCTTTCTTAAGTAACTAAATACTTTTATATGTAGTATTTGGAAAAGTACATTTTGAGAGGAGTAACTAGTATCTGTAACTAATAACTAATTTGTAGTACCTTGCACAACACTAGTGGCAATTCAGACCTCGCAAGCTCAAATTTAAGACTTTTAAGGCCAAACATTATAAATTTGAAGTTAAGTTGAGTCTTTGAACAGAAAATCCCGCACACTGCTCTTGCTCAGCTTCAAAGTTTACTAGTAACACTAACGTTTCGGTCCACCTGGACCTCCGTCAAGAGTGTTCAACACCCTTATTTCCAACATCGAGCTTAAATAGAAACAATAGAAAAATAGCACTCCTGACAAAGGTCCAGAGGTACCGAAATGTCACTGTTACTAGTACACACTCTGCTTGTATGATCAACTTATTTTCATCAATTCTGACTTTTATATTTTAGAAGATGGACTAGCAGCAACAGTCTGGAAACCTGAATATTGTTCTATACTCTCTTTTCTTTTCCCCATACTTACCCAGACCTGGAAATTACTAAAATCAAATTCCATACTTTTCCACGCTGCGTAGGAACCCTGATTCTTTAACTTTCAGTAGATTCTCGATTTGCTAATATCTGTGGATTAGATTAGGTTAATATAAAACAATTTAAACACTATGGAAACTAATAAATGACTAATAATTAGCTTACATTCGTATCTTTCATTCATGATAAATCCCTCCAGCAAAAGGCCGAACAATATACTACACAGCAAATAAATTCTATTAGTATTGCAATATGAAAAGATATCTGATCATTATGTGTGGGATATTTTACGCTGCATTTTTGGCATTTTGATGTCCATATTTATAATTTAATTACAGACTGAAACAGGTCTGAGTGTGAGAGTGCGATACATCATATTGCAAGTGAATATCTCAAAATATTCACAGTACTTATACTAATATACTAATATTGTATATTGTGCAGCCCCACAGTTTACTTTAAAGGGATAGTGCACCCAAAAATTAAAATCCAGCCATTATCTACTCACCCATATGCCGACAGAGGCCCTGGTTAAGTTTTAGAGTCCTCACATCCCTTGTGGAGATCGGCGGGTGGAGCGGCTAGCACAGCTAATGGTAGACGGCGCCCCAGACTAACGTCCAAGAACACAAAATTGAATCCACAAAGTATCTCCATACTGTTCATCCGTAGTGATCCAAGTGTGCTGCAGCCCCGACATAAAAAGTTGTTTCGAAAAATGTCATATGAACTCTGTTTTTAGCCTCACTGTAGCCTGTAGCTCTGACTGCTTCTCTGTGCTCCGCGCTCACGTGTGCGCGCTCAGGGTGATCGGTGATGCACGGTCTCTGAAGAGCAGCAGTCTCGTCAGTACTGATGTCCAGATTCTCAAGTGCAGGCATCGCCAATTCCCAGTCTGAGCAGCAAAGACTTTCCTCATCCGTTGGCATTGCTTTGCATTTGAAACAACTACACCACCAGGTTTCCAGTGCTCGACTCCGGTATTCTGCGGCTGGCTGAGGGTTAGGCTCATGAGCTGCGGCGGCTGCTTCGTCCAGTAGCCTGAGTTCCGTCCGTATACTCGGGCTCAAACAAATACGGCTCAACAAAGAAATGCTGTTCCTCCTCAATTTCAAAGTCTTCAGACATGTTGGGCTGTCCTTTGCTAAAAGACCGTAGTGCAAATTATCTTTTAGCTACTGTGGTTACTGCTGTTTCCCCATGTGGTGCACGTGTCACGTGATGTAAACACGGGTGAGCAAAGCTCATGTTTTCGCTGGTCTCACGCAGGCGCGCACACGTGAGCGCGGAGCACAGAGAAGCAGTCAGAGCTACGGGCTACAGTGAGGCTAAAAACAGAGTTCATATGACGTTTTTCGAAACAACTTTTTATGTCGCAGCTGCAGCACACTTGGATCACTATGGATGAACAGTATGGAGATACTTTGTGGATTCAATTTTGTGTTCTTGGACGTTAGTCTGGGGTGCCGTCTGCCATTAGGTGTGCTAGCCGCTCCCCCTGCCGATCTCCGCAAGGGATGTGAGGACTCTAAAACTTCACCAGGGCCTCCGTCGGCATATGGGTGAGTAGATAATGGCTGAATTTTCATTTTTGGGTGCACTATCCCTTTAAGATGTAACATACAGTAACTATATGATCCGCTAATATCTAACTGATTTTACATGAACTGAAAATGAATTTGGCATCACAGAAAAACTAGGTTATCTACTCTACTGAGAGCTAGCAGCTACTGCACATACTAGCGTCAGTACCAAGGATACTACAAGTAACTCATGGGATAACTTACTCATCTGGACATAACGTGTGCTTAGCAGTGCCTTCCTCTAAGATGGCAGTGATGATAGTTCAAAAAGGAAAGGTTCAAACAGTAGGAAGGAAAGAGAGAGAAAACAGACTGCATCACAGAGGAGCAACAGATGGCTGTAAAAACAGCCAAATGGAGAACATTTATCAAGTTCTGCCTTTAAGGCGAAATGTTTTTGGAGGATTTAAAGCATGATTTATGGAATAATACTCCTATAAAGACCTGTTGTGTCATCATGTTCAGAGTAACCCCTGGCTTCAGGTGGTCAGTGGGTCCCACTGTGACCTCTCACCTCGTCTCTTCTTGCAGCTCGCCTCAGACACACACATGGATAGTGAGGTATGGTCTAGCTCCTCGCCGGTTTGGCTCTCCCAGTCCTGTGGGGGCCGGCCGATTCCGCTGGGGCCTTCCTGGGGCTCTGACGTGTCTGGAGGGCTACTGGTCCCTGACGCAATCGCTGTGGTCACATCCTGAGTAGAGCTGCCCTCTGACATCGAGGCGTCCATCGCTGCGGCGTAGCCCGCCATAAGAGCTAGCTCATCATCCTGAGACAAGGGCGTCTGGGAAATGAGTTTAAAATGAGTTTCTAGTAAGGTGAGATGTCCTTTGGTTTAACATTTGCATTTGTTCATGCAAATACTTCCTCTGGCATCATGAATGACCAACTATTTGCATTGGCTCTGAGGACCTTTTTCAGAGTAATCTGGGCACAAAGATGGCCGCGGGATTAGGCAAACAGTATTAATCATTGTACTTCAACAACATAAAGAATTTCTTCCTGCAGCTAAAAAGTGTTGGTGGAAACTGACTTCCTGAACAGCAAAGTCTAGAGACTGTCCTCGGCTGCATGCTACCCTAAAGGTGCTTTCACACCTGCCCTGTTTGTTTCGGTTCCATATAAGTAAAATGTAAAAAGGGGAACAGTATAATGCACCAAGTGAAGAGCTCCTCTGGTGCCGGAGCTCATCCTTACTTTGGCGATGCCGGAGATGATGATGGTACTCTTCTTCACTGGGGACTTGAGCTTCTGCTTGGCAGACTGGTGGAGCTGTCTGATGGCGGCCTCGGCCACCGGGTCCGTGCCGTTGAGCATCAGCAGCTCAGTGTCAGAGGAGGACAAGGCCTTGCTGACTGTGGTCCCCAGCATGGTCGCCTGCTCTGAGACGCGGCGTTCCGACAGCTTCGGCTTGTTGGCCACCGCTTTCTGGGCAGGATCTGAGGGAGCACAAAGTTAGCAATCAGTCGACTGCTTCATGGGCGCGATGGAAATTGAAAACATAAGTTGTTAAGATTTGACAGTGTGCGTTATAGAGTTGGAAAAAAAATGACTGCAATTTCAGCTGTGGCCCACTAAGAGGCATTCTGACTTATCATACTAGCTCTTACTAACACCATTAACTATTGCTCTGCTCTGTTGAAGTGTCCCAATAAGCCATTACAGTGTCGCAGTGGGCCAGCATGCACGACACCAGGACCCTGAAGCTAAAGCAGCTAAATGGAATTCTACCATCATTGTTATTTCCACCTGTGCTTCTGCTACTGTGGCAAAGTGTCCTCCATGAAAAAGGCTCATTGACATCTAGAATGCCCTTCTGCTATTGTTTAAGAGAAGCAATTTTAAACATCTGTCTTTACACTCACACCAGATTACTAAACTTGTAATTGTGCAGATGTGGTGTATTGTTTATAAGACTTTAAAGAATGACATGTATACCACTTTGAATTCCACGTCTTGCTAATGCCTCGTTCTGTAAATGTGTTTCTTTCTCTAGTAGCTGAATTTTTATTTGTCTATTTATTCATTTTATATAAATATATGCATATTTTTATTTATTTATTATTATCATCAGGGGGCCCATAAAGAGAGCGGGCCCTCTAACAATGTGTTGGACGAAGAATGGGCCCCAATGAGTGACTGCTACCTTAGAAATATGCCTATGCTCAAAGAATTTAAAAAGGTGCCATTTGACATATATGCCCTTGAAAAAGGCAAACATATCTATATCATGTTTTTTGTGTAAAATAGTCAAATATAAACTATGAATAAACTGTAAAATAGTTAAATTAAATGAATCATTTCTTATTTTCTTTGTATTCTTTGTCATACATAGATGCAATGATGATTGGTTGGTAATATAAATAATGATGTTGTCCAATCTCTGTTTGATAATGTGAGGAGACGATATGTGCAAAGCATATGTGCACTGGGGCCCGCTGTAACTGCCTTACGCAACTGACTGTAGATATAATCACATTTAAAATATATCATAAAGAAACCTCTGATGACTCTATTTATGGTTTGCATGGTTTTAGTTTCAAGGGTGTTCGGTTCCACCTCAAATTGACATTTGGATAACAAGACTCCCTGCCACTCTGTGAGGCTTTACTTAGGCTAAATGCTAACATTAGCGGCATGCTAACATGCTGACAGTGACAATGTAACATGCAAATGTTTAGCAGGTATAATATGTACATTGCAATCCATGTAGCCATGCTCAAAAAAGGCCTGTGTTTAATAAGTCCTAGCAGGAACTGTCAGAGGTTATATGTGATGACTACTGAATTTTAAAACAGCTTTAATGAAAAAATGGTGATGCAATTTGCAGGGATTATATCAATATTATCACAGCATTATCTCAGCATCATCATGTATACCTCAATGAGCCTCCCTGTACTGTATCTTGTTTGTATATCAGTTATGGGAGAGACTCTGCCATCTTTGTCAGTGCTGTGTCACCACAGTTTGTGGTGCTGTACCTAAGGTAAGTCCAGGAGGGAGAGGTCGACCCGGCTTGCTCTTCACCGCTGTGATGGTGGTGACCACCGTGCCGCAGGGCATCACTGTACGGTCCATCTCCACTTTCTTATGGGAGGCTGGGGTGGGAGGGTGCCAGGACCTCACCTCACTGGGCTCCAGGTAGGTAAACTGAAGGATACAATTCCCCAAAATTAATATTCTAACTCTGAGTGAATGAGAATAAGTCAACCATATTTGTTGATGTTAAAGGAAGCCTTCACTCCCCCAAATGATCATGTGTATTTCAGTGAAATGACACTTGGATAATACTGCACGAGTCTGTAAACTGATGTTTTGATATAGTTTTGCTGTGGTTAAACATGGATCCCTATGACTTCCATTTTTGATTCACTGCTCAACGTGGGCATGCAAGAAAAACAATGTTTTGTGCAAAAAATTAAACATAACACAGGATGAGTAACTGATTTACAATCAGTCATTTTGGGAGTGAAGTATTCCTTGAGGGCAAACAGGCGTCATTATCTTACATCAGTAGTAAGTGAACCAGTCACTACATCTTTGGTCATGAGTGCAAATGTTTGCTGTCCTTTGGGCTGCTTCTTTACAAGATCAAAAGGCACTGACACCTGACCGAGTAACGAATCTGAAAAGGAGAAACACACCTACGTTAGACTGGTAGTGCAAATACACGCGGACAAAAGAATTCATGATGAATAAAACACAAATACAGGCAGCCAGTAATTTCCTTACTCTCTTGAGGTTGTCCGTCATTCATCAGCTGAACATTGAGCTCTTTTGATCGTCCGTTCAATTCACTGGGTGAAACAAAGAAAGAAAAGACAGATAAATACATTACAGATGTTGATGGATTGGCTGGATAAATGAGAGCATACATCATCTGTGAAAAAGCAGCCATTGTTTGCAGTGCTCCGTGGTAAAACTTACAAAATAAACGGCTGGTCCCAGGCAGGATTGGTTGTGTTCTTTGAAACAGAGGTGTTAAACTTCTGCGGAGGATCGTCTAACTGCAGTACACACAGAGGATTCATGCTGCCTACAAACACAGCAGAAAACGGTCGGCATCACAGGAACAAAAAAAGGTGTAATCAAAGATCTAAACTGCATATTCATTACAAAATGACAGCTGATCACATAAAATGTGCTGCTGCAAGATTTAATTTCACCTTGGTCACTTCCTCTGATCATTCTAATAGACAAATGGGATGTCAGTGCACATTGTATATGTGATGAATTATGCATAGGTTAGAGGAGACTCACAGTAATGATTCCTCAGCACATGTGATGAAGCCTGTTTCATGAAGCACTCAAACTCAACTAGCCACAAGCCAGGCTCCTCCAATACTGTGAAAGCACTGCGTCTTATTGACAACATCAGCAAAAACCTCAAAGACGGAGCATCCACTGCAGTAGCTCTAGACCTGGCTTATGGCCCACAGGAAGTCTCAAAAGCGAAGCTAGGCTAAGTATAAGTGTCCTTCACTTACAGGACGGAAACAGATAATGAAGTCTTGATCGCTGTGTCATGTCTCTGCTGTACAACATCAAGTAAGTGCTGGGCAGAAGACTTAAAGAGGATGTCTGGAGCCCGGAGACCTGCTGACTCACAGTTAGAGAATGACTCAACTCAGACGCCACCAAAACAAAGTTGTTGTGGATGATGTTAATGTCTAAGACTGGACAATGATTTCTGAAGCCTCTTGTAACTCAGAACATCTTGTCCTCATGGCTGATAATAACCCCGGTGCTTTGTTTACGCTCTGATCATTAGACAATCTCACTTTTGTGCAGGTCCATGCTGCCACACAGAGTGCTGTGGTGCTGATGTGGGCGTATTATTAATATACTGCCAACATTGTTCAGCTTTAACCAGTGGTTTACCACCTTTGACAGCCAACTGGCAGACAAATCTCTTCCTTGTTTTCTGGAATAAAGTCTGTTGGCCAAATAAACAAAGACCAGACACAAACAGCCCCTGAAATAGTTATACTGACACCATTTAGGAAACTCTGAGCAAAGAAGGGACAGATACCTCAGTGAGGAGGTGTGGTCGACCCCGTTGTGAGGTGTGATGCATTCTTTTAACAGATGTGATTGGTTGTCACAGACACACCCTTTTGTGAGCCTGCAAGGTGTGGACACCCAGTGGAAATGAACTGCTGACTGTGAAAGTGGTGTTGTTGTTAGTGTGATCACTCTGCTGATGGAAGGTTGAGACAGACCCAAGTCATCACTGCTGCACTGTTACATTTTTCCAGTTTTCCAAATATCTTAGTGTTGTGATCTTTTTATTTCTGGCGTTATAGCGTTACCGAGTTGGGTTGGAAATGTACACATACGTACCCCTGATGAGATCGACCACAAATATTATCCCTGCATAATCTAATCTGTAGCTTTTCATTTGCTCACCGTCATCCAGCATCTGGAGAATATTTCTCTGACGTCTTTGTGTTTCTGCCATTTTCTCCTCTGCTTAACAAACTCTTAAGCCTCTTAACAGTCCTCCTCTCTACTCCTAACAGTTTGACACCTTAAGAACTTTCTTAAAAGTTCGTCACAAGGAGCAACTCTTAGTACGAGCCTGTCGCGGAGGGGCTGCTAACTATGGTGGTTGACATGAAAAGACAAATGGCCCTATCTTGAGCCAGTGTCTGGTTTGTCTGTTCTGGGCTACTGTAGAAACATGCCAGTACAACATGGCGGACTCAATGGATAAAGACCTGCGCCCTACGTAGATATAAATGGATCAGTAAGGTACGAAAACACAACAATTCTTATTTTCAGGTGATTATACGTTAAAAAAACCCATACTAATTCTATTCTACTCCATTTCTGCCTTTATCTCCTACACACTGGTCCTTTAAAGTGATACTGATAGAGTACTTCATTTGATGTCATCCTTTCACATTTTATGAATTTATTTTTCTATCAGATGCCACAGGTGAGTAGTTTAGCCATACTTTTGAACATTTAAGTGGCATCTTCCCTACATTAAAGACTGTATGGGGTGTGGCTGCTGCAGTAGAGGGCCCATCACACACATTATTAAATTCGGGAATGCTTGATGCAAGTACCTGCAAACAAAACCATAAGGATTGAATGCAGGTATTATTTGACTGGAGCAGATTTCATGCTGCATGGTATTGGTCTTCACTGGTTGCTCACAATCTCATGATGACAACAGGAAGTCACTGTGCACTGCCAAGAAAGAGTCCGGCACATAAAACCACAACTTCGTTTTTCAAACTTCATGTTTTGTACAGATAAAAGAAGTCGTGTGTTTTAAGTCGTGTGTGTGATTCATCCTGGCTTCACATGAGCAAAGGAAATCCCCTCCTGTTGCTAGGCTAATTTACACAATGCAAAATCCCATAGGCTTGTGCTAAAAACATTTGCATGTTGTATTTGTGGGGAAAATGTGTCCAGCAAAAGACAAATGCTTTGTCTATCAATGCTGCGAGTTATAGTGAAGTTGATTTGTGTACTTGTGTTTGACATTGCTGCTATTAAGCCATGTTTAATGTGTGTTTAATGTGTGTTTTGAATCAACTACACTTGACAGCACTTGACAGAAACCTCACTGCTGATTAGTGTTTTGGAGGTGTAACTGTTAAGTGACACACACACACACACACACACCACCACACAAGTATATATGCCCACAATGTCATAGGTCACGTGCATAGTTTACGGTGTAGTCTTTAGTGAACAATGCATCACACCTCCTGCCACTTTTTTCATATGCATAAGAATATGGAAGTGGTCAAAGTAGTGCCTTTAAAATACTAATTTGACAATGTAGGAGTATCTTTATTTCTAAAGACCATGTGTTTTGTCTCGGGTTACTGTGCAGGACGTCAGGTAAACATGGCAGCTGGATAAGATTTATATGGCTGCTACAAGGACAAGCTATGCAGCTCATTGTTTTTTTAATCAGCTCCATCTTATCAGCAAAGCCAGTTAAGACTGATGCAAGTCGATAATGCTGAACGACACCACCCTCAAGGCAGAGGAGCTTGTGTATTCGCTTTAGACTCTCAGACTCCTGTACAACAGTAACCGTGAGCTTACATATCAAGAGCAGAACTGTGAAATGGTTGCATTTCTTTGAAGTGACACTAAACCACAGTTATGACTGAGATGTAGACGTGAGCTGACCGCTGTGGCCACAAGGCACAGACGGGACTGAGGGGACTTTTATCAGACTCTGGGGGAAGTAGACAAACGTCCAACCTGCAGCATCCTCCTCCTGATTCAGTGTCACCCGGATGTTCTTCACCAGCAGCTTCCAGTCGTGGGCACGGGGGGGCTTTGGGGGTGAAACCACGTTGTTGTGTGCTTCCTATTGGAGAAACCAGAATAGGTAAATAACTCAGCAGTGATGATCTACTGGCAGCAATGTTAACAGCAATTTATGTGCAGTGTATTTATGATATTCTGCGTGAGAAAGACAATATAGCCTAATAATAGTTTGCACGAGAGGGGAGGACTCTTTTGGGAAACAACCGTGCTGACAGAATGTAGTCTTGTCCATGATTTGCATCGGATTTTCATCATGACCGTGGAGAATTTGCATCAGAAGCTGCGCTTTCAAGTTTTTAAACAAACAGAAAAATCAGAGCACACTTTTCAAACATTCCCTGGTAACTTTATCTCAATTTTCCCTCCTATTTCATATCTGGGAAAATTCAAAACATTTGTCAGTATTTATGACGCTTGACACACGACACAAGGTCAAATCAGCAACACGTGGCATTATGTCATGTGACAGTCGGGCAAAGAGCACGAGAAAAAAGCTTTTTGTAAATGTATGTCAGCATAATAAACTCTTTACACATTAGTACAAGCTTTGTGTAGGTGTGCAGAGACCCTGATCATATACTAATATAATACACTTACAGTTTTGTAGATACATTAGTATGCAGTGAGTAGAGTCTATAATAATTGCCTTATGGGACTTGGATATAAAAGTATAGATTAAACCTGCAATAACTTTTTCGGTCACTTGGCTGTGGAAACAAGCTGCAAACACACAATATCTCTCTCTTTAGTTGCTAATTGCTCTTCTTCGTCTACCAGCAAGTCTCTAACTGTGAGTCTCTGCTGTCTGGTGCTGAGTATAGATAGTAGTGTACAGTGGGTTTTAAAGCCTGGAAGTCTTCTTCACTGACAACAGCTGCCTGATGCGGCCGAAAACGACATGATGAGAGTGGTGAGAGTGAACCAAAACAGTAACAAGGAGCTGAAACGTTCTATAAAGCTACGTAAAGCTGAGAGGAGCACATTATTTTCATGTTTTCATTTGATTGTTACTATAAAAAAATGATTATTGTTGCTGTCAAGGCTATTTGTCTATTGACCTGGCATGACAAACATACACACAGTGTCTGCATTGCGTTCCTCCTCAGATGTAATGGATCAGGCATGACTCACCTTGACCTCTGAGGCCTGAGCAGGCCTGCAGCTCAGCAACACAGAGGGGCGCGTCGCACATAACAGCTGTCTCAGCTGCTCCTTTACGGCTGCTACACTGGAGGTGTTGGCATTGTCCTGACAGACATGATGATATCAGACATATTAGAAGCATGTTGACTGTATTACACTAAAACACTCATTCTCTATTTTGGTACAGTCAAACATATCTATTTTGCTTTGGTTCAAACACACTAACACACACTTACATGTCTACAGACAGCGGGGACATCTTATTATCTGCAGTCTTAAAATTACCTGGGTGAAAGTGGGCGTCACCTGCAACTCCCTTGTCTCCAGGTGAGACACTCCCCAGCTCACCTTGACCTCATCTTTAGCTTCTTGCATCTGTAGATCAAGCTGGGAAACAAAGAGAGGAGAACTGAGCTTCACTAACAGTAATATTAAAAGGAAATTGACATAAAATTGTGACTGAATCTCTGCATATTAAGCAACACATGGAACATAATGAGTTTCAGTGTGTTGTTTAGGCTAAGTAAACTGAGGGGAAACAAATCACAGCATTATTGTGGCTGCCAGATGTTCTGTAAACAACAAACAATTGTGCTTCTGTGGTCTTTGGGTCCCTCGCTTGAAAATAAATCATTCTGCTGCTGTTGTTATGTTGTTTGATGACTCAAATGTCCAAATGTCAAACCATGAGGCAAGCGTTAAATTGTCACCACGGCACCGGTTTTCACAACATGAGACATGATGCATTAATTAGTTGAGTACTTCAATGGCAACAAGCAGTGTTAGGCTCAATAAAAACTGGGGACACTTCATATCTTGAATACGTTGTTCTGTCAATGTACTCCAAACTGTACCTTAAAATTGTAAGAATGAATTTTACTGACCTAAGCGAGGGAGTTCAAGTATTTCGGGGTGTTGTTCACGAGTGAGGGCAGAATGGAGCATGAGATGGATCGGCGGTTTGGCAGAGCGTCTGCAGTGATGAAGGTGTCGTGCTGGACAACTGTGGTGAAGAAAGAGCTGAGCAAGACGGCAAAGCTCTCGATTTACTGGTCCATCTACGTCCCAACCCTCACCTATGGTAATGAGCTCTGGGTAGTGACTGAAAGAATGAGGTCTCGGATACAAGCGGTCGAAATTAGTTTCCTCCGTACGTTGTCTGGGCTTAGCCTTAGAGAAAGGGTAAGGAGCTCGGAGTAGAGACGCTGCTCCTTCGCATCGAAAGGGGTCAGTTGAGGTGGTTCGGGCATCTGATCAGGATGCCTACTGGGCACCTCCCGACCGTTAGAGGTGTTCCAGGCATGTCCCACTTGTAGGAGGCCCGGGGCAGACCCAGAACACGCTGGAGGGATTACATATGTCATCTGGCCTGGGAAAGTCTTGGATCCCCCAGAAGGAGCTGGAAAGCGTTGCGGGAAAGAGGGGTGCTGGAATACTTTGCTCAGCCTGCAGCCCCCCCGACCTGGCTTTGGATAAGCGATTGAAAATGGATGGGTGGATGAATTTTGAGAGTAAAGGACTGCGTGACTGCTGGAACTGGTGTTCTTAAATGGTTGTTATCTTGGATACTGATGAAACTGTATTCTCTCTGTTTAATTCATGTTCTGTATCTGCTACACAGAGCTATCTGTTCCAGACTAATCAGAGACAGGACATAGAGGAGGCGTCTTGTACAGTAATGATTCAGGACTTATTACTGTGGGATTGCTGTCACTCACTTTTAATGGACTCAATGAACTGACAAAGTGTACAGAATCAGATACAGGCTCAGCAGCTTTACCAGCTTTTTAAAGAGGAAAAAAACTGTGCTGATGTGCATATGTGCTACCATGGTTACCACATGATTTTTTTTTTTTATAAATACCAGTAGATTATGTATGTGGCTACAGATAAAATGTAAGATAATGGACAGATTTTCAAACGGTTGATGGATCTATTAGTGGTTCAGCTTTTGAAATCATGCTAAAATCACATATCTGCTATCATAAAATCCGGCAGCTCCAGAGTCTGCTTGGAAGCAGACCAAGACCCTCCTTTTTAGGCGGCCTTGGTTTGCTTGTTTGGTCCGCGTCAGGGTTCAACTGACAGCTTTCACATCAGCCCAAACAAACTGTACTAACCAGGCAAACAGACCAGTTTTTTTGTAACGAAACCAAACAGGTTAGGCGTGGAAGCACCCTAAATCAGTACAATAAAACCTTGACAATGACTCTTGAAAACCAACAAATATATGCAATGCCTCTCTAGTCGGCCTGGCAAACAGGAGAAAGGCCAAGTAGAGTAGGTGAGCAAGCTGTGCATCGACACCTTGCTCATCTAAGGGAGAAAAAAGAAGACGAGAGAAAGAGAGAGGCAGAAAACAGACTGGGCCATCCTGTCCGAGCATGCCTGGATTCCAGTGTAAGACTGAACGGCCGCCTCTGTGATGCCAAACAAAGGCCTCATCAGATAGCAATGAGAACGCTCAGATGAATCTAGAAGAACAATACCACAGGCTGCATTGATAAGACCCGAACTGCTTCATACAAACAGCATTAACCAAAAGAATATGTTTACACAACCGAAGAACAGATACTGCTTGCAAAGAAGTAGCTTATTAAAATAGTTTCACACCACCTGACTGTGACAAGAGAGAGGCGCCTATGTGAAGTCAAACAACAGATATGTAAATGTGGTGTTACAGCGCTGGGATGACATGTGTCACATGTGTCCCTGATGACATGCAACAGGCATGTGGTGCAGCAGCAGTGTGTTTAAAACCAGCAGCACACCACAGTGCACTGGGTGTATCATTGTGTCCGTATACTGTAAATGCCCGGGGGCTTCTGGTCCACATATCCCAGCACTCATAACATGACGAGCCGGGACCATTCTAGCAGTTAAATGCTTACAAATGTTCCAGTGGACGGAGACATTTGAAAAGGCTCTCTGACTTTTCCAGACTGAGCTGAAACAATTAGAGTGAAAAGGAGAAAAGAGGCTTCCTTTATGTTTCTGCCGCAACTGATCCACAACCAAAACAAAACTGCCCTGGCTCTAATCCTTACTTCAGCCCTGAGTCTCTCTCAGGTTGTATTTATGGCACAATGAGTTCAGGAGGGGTGAGCACCTTATTGGTTTAAAAATAGCCTAATACAATTGGGTTAGCCTGTATAGCCGCTTGTATCCATACTTTGGTGACGATTTGACAGTGAAACTAAGAGCAGGGTGAAAGCTTAGCCCAGCTTAATGCAAACTACCCTTTACATATCCCAACACACCTTTGGCCCACTTCAGTTGTGTCCAATTCTGACGGGGAAGACTGTGAGTCAGCCATGAGAGCATTTTATTGAAAAATGAGCCCAGTCAGATTTGAACAATAAATCGCTGCAACTTCCAGGTAAGAACGAGGTAGTCATTAGTCATTTGTGTCAAAACCTCAGAGTTTCATCAATCCCGTATAGGCTCCTGATAAATGCGAATGCAGACAAAGTGGGCCAGCTTTACTGGAAACCAGCCTGACAGTGAATTTAATGAGGTCTTCGGGACATTTGCCAAATACAGAAAGATACTCCAACCATTTAATCGAAGACTCCTGCTCGCAGTGAGCCAATGCTGGGCAGCACATCATGTCCAATAAAATCTCCCATTAAACTAAACCACATTGTCTTCCAAAGGATGTAACTCTGTTCTCAGACGCCTCAGTGTTAAAGGGATATTCACAAAGGAGAAAAAACAAATGAGTATTGTTGACTTTCATAAAACTCAAGGCTTTAATAGACGCCTTGGGCCAACTAAAGAGCATTTACCTGCAGCTCCAGTGGAGCTATACAGACTGTGTATTTACAAGGATCTGCTGTAGCCATGGCTGTCGACGCTGCACTGACAGTGAATTGAAGCTTCTCCCCAACCACACTGCAGCAAGCGGCCTGTTTGGGAAGACAAAATGAGGCATTAGTGTGATACTGCCGGAGCTCAAGCATGCGCATGCAACTCACATGTACCATGAAATATGAGAGAACTCAAATTGGGGATCTATATTTTGTTCTTAACTGTAAGGTGCTGCGTGTCTATCCACATGTGAAAGGAGCTGGAAGGATTAATTGTTAATACATTTCTGCGTGTGTAGAGTCTTACGCAAGAAACACATAGCACAAACAGCCCACAATAAAACCAGCGAGATCCGGTTACAACACTGACTTTTGCTAAAAGTGATCAAAAAGCAAAACATCTGCCTCGGATGAAGTTCATACCACACTGTGAAAAGGAGGAACATCTGTACTAGCCTCCAAAGGAACTATCAGCAGATTCATCTCCGAAAACAATAAACCACTTTCACTGCAGAGGAATGCATCTGAGACAAGGGAAATCACCACACAATGGTAACGTGTCCGCTTACTTGGAACATATTTAATCAGTGCATTCATTCTGATTTCAGTGGAGGACGAAAATGTTTGTGTCAAGTTGGGCATGAGATCACAGCGAGGGGAAGCATAAACAGAGGTGCTGCTGCATTCCTGTCTGCCTGCTCCTCCTCAGCGCTGAGCTTGACAGCTATGTAAGCTTCTTAGAGCACACGCACGCACACGTACACATACACAGCGTGTGGGTAAAAATAAGCCTCTGTTCATTACACCCCCTGCGTTCAACAACAGAGCACCTGGTATTTTGCCCCATATCACGATGATCACAAAGAAAGGGCTGAGTTTGCATTGGGAGTACGGCAAAGCCAACCGGGCTGGCAACACAGCAAGCAATTTGTCCCTATCTGACCTCTCTAAAAAACATAAAAGCCCTCTGATGGCAGTTTGCTTTACACACAGTCTGCAGCAAGTTGGCACTCTATCTGAATGACTGATAAAAGATGCATCATCAAAGTGTTTCATGGGCTTTCTCCAGCAAATGTATTCATTCACAGTGTCTTTTGATTTACTGTAATGAGCGTGGGGACAAAATGCTAAGCAGATTAATTTGCCAAATCTTAATTAATGGGGGAATGTCTGTACCAAAGCTGGCAAATTGATGAGTCAGTGCTTGTCGACTGCAGGCTAAAATGCAGCAGTTTTCGTAGAGTAGCTCCCCTCGCTGAATTAGAAGAGGGAAGATTTATTTGAACGACAGCTTTGGTCAATAAAACACATAAACAAGGAAATTAGAAATCTTTAAATGTCTACTGCTATAACCCAGATGGCTGCTGAAGCTGCCGTGACAAACAAAATCTATTATTTTTCAGCGGTTGGGAGGAGGAGGAGGAGGACACAACACAGACAGGCACTCAATATTAGTGTAATAGATCCAGATATCTCCCAGAAAAGGCCCTTCTGTATCACTAAAAGACTTTACGGTCAGTGTACCTTGTTTCTGGCAGACTTCTTAAAGCTGGACACTTGGCTGACCATGAGCTCTGACGCCTCGACATCATCTTCTTCAAATGTCAACAGAACAGGACTCTGATGAGGAGGAGAAGGAGGAGGATGGAAACATTAAAACAACAGCACATGCCTATTACACAACTCAAAGAGCGGGGGAATAAAGTTGTTGCCAATAAATGAGCAAGGCTGTAATGGATCACACTGGCATATGTTGTGACTTGACAGTAACAAGGAACACAATTCAGATGTGTCAGAGGTGTTGCAAGAGGGAGGAAATTTTGAGAGTGGGACTGCTGATATCAGAAAATGCTTAATGTGAGATTTGACTGAAGTGGTTGGGTGTGTATCTATATGAGAGCACAGCAGAGGTGGATTTCCTCCACATTTCAACCCAGCCACATTTTACAAGCTGTCTTTATTGGAGTCACCTGCCTGCCACAGAGTACAGTGGTGCCCCTGCGGTCATGAGACTCACCCCACGCTTCCTCGATTGGTCATTCAAAGCCCTGCACCAAGCTCCTCTCCACTGACTTCTCCAGCTTTTCAGTGACAGCGCCCATCCCAGCAGATCCGCGGCTTCCTCCTTCGCCGCATTGTCCTCTGCTGTTGTCTGCTTGCTCCCTACACCCCCTTGCTGGAAATACTGTACGAAATACAGTATCAGGGTAACAAGGGATGCGAAGAAGAGCGTGACCATGCATAGCCACTGCGGATCCTCAAGGCCGAAATACGAACTTTCAAAGTCGGACATTCTTTGCAAAATGAAAACGACGATCACAGCTTAACACGCCTCCTCTGAGAAATATCCTGGCAGCCTCATAGCATGTGTTTGACCAGGGAAGGGCGAAATCAATGAAAGCAATCTCCCATAACTGATAACAGCACAGATCTCAACCCCCAAAACAAATTAGGCTTATTATGATCCATGTTGTAGCACTCCATGGTAGCTTTAAAACCCCATATATGTCCCAAACTACCTACGCTGGCTATAAAGACCTAGAGCATAGTTGCAGAGGTTCAGGTGCTTCAAATAAACCTGCAGAAAAACTCACTCGCCTCCTCTCATTGAATATGGTTGTTAGCTTAGTTAGCTAATCTTCGCCACGGTTCGCTTAACTCCTCATTAGCTACGGAGCCGCCAAAGTTTCCCGAATGGAAATTATTCCCAAAGTCTGTGGTTAAGCTCCGTCGGGCGATATCCAAATATTGACCAAGAGTGCCGGTAAAACATCCTGAAAGCGAAGAGGGGGGAGTTGTTGCCGCTGGACTTGGTTTGCGGCTCAGTCTGACTGTACAAAGTTGCCGTTTCTAAACGGATATGTGGCACAGACTGTAACTCCCAGAATGCATTGCGAGAGCTGGCGAGAGTTTGTTGTTGTTCGGCGCTCGTGCGAAAATAGCGTTTTTCGACCGTGGCATATTTGTAAGATCTATAGTTTTTTTTATATCAGGGAAGTAGTTTTATATTAGATAAGTAAAAGCTATTTTTTAAAGACGCTGTTACGAAAAAAGACTCAAAAGCAGTTGTTTGAACCTCGCGGCTTGCCGTAGATTGTCCCGTTGTCATCATTACCATATCTTCCTGTCCCATATGTAGCAAACACAGCTAGCTAGCTTTTGTTACCATGTTACCGTGCTCGCTTCGCACACATTTGAGTTAGAAATAGGTTAGCCTTTATTAAAAATACTATTTTGTATTTTAATATACGGCAATACTCCGTGTGGGAGAGGCCCCGCCCATCCGCGGAGAGGTAAACAAAGTGTATCTTCGTCACCTAGCGTGATCGAGCTGCGATACAGCAGCCACCATCACCCGAGTCGTCGCCTGTTAATGGAAAAATATATATAGTGTCGCCATGAATTGCCGCTCAGAAGTTCTTGAAGTGACTGTGGAGGCGAGGCAGGTGGAAGAAGCGATGCTGTCGTTACTGCACACCATTTTACTGCATCGCAGCACCGGGAAGTTTCACTACAAAAAGGAGGGCACCTACTCCATAGGGACGGTGGGCACACTGGACATCGACTGCGATTTCATCGATTTCAGCTTTGTCAGGGTGTCCTCGGAGGAGCTGGACAGGGTGATCAGGAAAGCTGTGTCTGAATTCAAGGTAATTGGTGGTGTCAAGGTGTGATTGTTGACTGTAATGTATGGGCAGGCCTGTAATTTGACTGTGCTTATTACATGGTTACAGGACGCTTTGAGCAACTCTGGCAGCGATGGCATGGGGCAGATCTCCCTGGAGTTTTACCAGAAGAAGAAGTCTCGCTGGCCTTTCTCCGACGAGTGCATTCCCTGGGAGGTGTGGAGCATCAAGGTCAACGTTGTCAACCTCGCCAACGAGCAGGAGAGACAGATCTGCAGGGAGAAAGTGGGCGAGAAGCTGGGCGAGAAGGTCATCAATGTGGTGGAAGTCATCAACCGGCACGAGTACCTGCCAAAGATGCCCACCCAGTCTGAGGTGGACAATGTTTTTGACACCAGTCTCAAAGATGTGCAGCCCTACCTTTACAAAATCACATACCAGATCACAGACTCTCTGGGTACCTCTGTGAGCACGACAATGAGGAGGCTGATTAAAGATACTCTGGCACTGTGAGGATGCTCCAAGGAGGATAGAAAGATCTGGGTGATTTTATCCATACCTGTATCTGTAGTAATGCCTGTCACCTGTTATGCTAAAACACACAACTTGACAGCTGTGCTGCTGCTAAGATGAAGCAGTGGAAGCCATCAGTTGATCATTTTTTTTGTCTCTGCTGTGATTTCATTATTGCTTGTACCTTAATATTCCTGATTATGTCATGACTATTTAAGATATTTTTGTGCAAGCATTTTTTTTCCAAATCATCTTCACCTTCCATCATCTAGAAATGCAGCTTTAAGACAGAATTAACACTATATACCTATCAGTCGTTTTGCTGATTATGTCAAATGTAAATTATTGTTAATCTTTGACAATAAATGTTGTTCATTGTCACTGATGGTACTTATAGTCAACAGCTCTTTTAATCTAAAGATTGATTCTGTAAACCAACCTTAGAGATGAAAACAACTGCTGGCAAAGGGAAACTCATAATAAGATAAAATCAGATTGTCTGTCTTTTGCGAGCAGATTTCCTCATCTACGTGAAAACTTCCCCTCTGCACACAATTTCATGGAATGTGTGACCTTACACACGGGTAGGACAGGATTTCCAGTTTGCTCTTTTTCCAAATTAAAGCCAACACCTCCTAAGTTCACTCCTGAGTTTCCAGTCAGAAATTGTCACGGTGGCCTCCAGCTTGAAAAACATCCCCCCGGCTCAGGATTGTCTGCCAACAGGATAACGTGTGTGTCCGTTTTCACATACTTTAGTTGCACAGGTAGGTTAAACAGCAAGATTTTTTGCTTCACACCTCACACCAACAAAAGATTATGCAATGCTTCGATGTGCAACATAAGATCAAACAATTATAGTTGGTGAGGGGTTAAAGATTTGGAGAATACATGGAGAAAATATTATTTTACCCAACATTAATACCCTGAAAGATGTACATCACTTAATCCAAGGCTCTTTTCATTTCCAATCATGTCAATACTGCACATGAACTGTCTTCTATCTGCCTTGAAGTACTGAGTCTGTATGCTATGGGGGACAAAAAATTACTTAATTATCAATACATAAATAAATAAATGTGTAAATATACACAGGAACAAATAAATAAATAATTAAATGTCTAAATACGTACAGAATATGGAAATAAATATTTAAAAATATACTGGAATACATAAATAATTAAATGTATAAATAATATATGTAATAATATATGAAAATAAATAAATGTACATACATAAATAATCATGAAAATAAATAATTAAATGTTTAAGTAAATACAGGCATAAATACATACATAAATAAATTAAAACAATACTGGAATACGTAAATACATAAATGTATAAATAAATATATATGAAATAAATCTGAATAAATACAGGAATAAATAAATGTATAAATGAATACAAGCATAAATACATACAGAAAAAAATATTTAAAAAATACTGGAATATATAAATACATAAATAATTAAACGTATTAGTAAATATATGGAAATTTAAAAAATTACAAATAAATACAGGAATAAATAAATGAATATGGAAATTAATATTTTAGTGTTTGTATAAACACAGGAATAAATAATATTGAAATAAATATGGAAAGACAGCTAACAAACAGGACATAAATACATATATATGTTCAATTTATTTGTATATTTTTGTACAACTAAATTCATTTATTTCTACCCTCTGCATTTTTCTCTTTATTTATTCATATATATTTTGTTTATTTTAGCATTAATTTATTTATTTCAGTATTTATTTATACATTTATTTATTGATGTCGTTTTCCGTCCTTCATAGTAAGATCCAGGAAGTGGAAATGATTTAAGTAATAGTCTATCAGAGAAAAGGGTAAATTTGAATATATGTCAACCTTTAAATGAGACAAAGTTGAGCAGCATCAAGGGTCATACAAAGTCCTGCAGATGTAGTTAAATGTTTGATTGAGCTTTAAATGAGCTGCAGAGCACAATACAGTTCACTGAATAATTTAAATCCCACAAATGGTTGTTTATATACTCCATTGTTACTCTTTATTACAGAAATGAAGCACAAAAACTGTAGAAAAACCTAAACACAAAACAGCTGCAAGTTTCCAAAAGCAACAATAATGCAACCAATGCTGATACAAATATTCATTATTGCAGTGAGAGCACAGGAATACTAAAAAGATAAAACTCTTGTTTACTAACAAAATTGGTACAAAATCGAGGATACAAACACTTCCATGTACACAATTCTAATCATTTCTGTGAAACTTTCAGAAAGTCTTTATCACAAGAAATTAAGAGCACTATTATCAATACAGAATTTCTCCAAAGAATTTAACATCACAATGCAGCTCGCGTTGCTCATTTAGAGGAAAACAAAATTCCCGTAAGTCTTTGTGGAGCACTCTTTGAATGCAACATCTCCCGAATAGTAGCAATCATAATAATTTATGACGAAGGTCTAATCCATCAAGCCAAAGCAGAAGTATATACTTGTACAAGAATACAATTGTGAAACAACTGGAATACAATCAACACAATCTTTAATAATAAATCTTTAGGAAGCAGGAGCACTTTCTCACCATCCGTAGGATAAAAGATTTCTCATGCCTCCCTCTTCTTGAAAAGCCTGAGTCATAAGTCATCTGAATCTCTATTGTGCTTTCATGTAAAATAATAACGACACAATATTTCCAAAGTTGCATAAGGCCATCGAAGCATTGTAAAGCTTGGTTAATTACCACAATGGTGTTGCACTGGGGTGGTGGACTTTAGTGATTTGGAAATTGTGACGATGTCTAATATATAACAAAATAATATTGTCGTATTTATTATTTGAGTATAATAATTCCATTACTACGCTGCAATGTGCTTTTTGAACATTCTTCAGGAAGTTTGCTTGCTATAAATATTTCAGATGTGATGTAAAGAGCCAAATACTTGAATGATGTTATCTAGTATTTCGGATACTATCAAATCAACCAAGCCCATTATTTTCACTTTTGTTAGTAAGCTGATGTGAGCACCTTTTACAAATGAGTTTTATCAGCAATTATTCATGATCATTTACCTGTGAAACCTTATGACTTTTTGATTGCACAAACTCATTAATTTGTATACACATATTGTATACACATAGAAATTATTCACCAGGCTAGTACTTAGGAAGATAAATTATAAGTACTGAGTGAAGGCTGTAAGCAATTGATCTCGGCTGCATACTGAAATGTTAGGCCTAAAACAACAAGTATCTGAGGTGTGTCTGTGATATAGGTTTTCATTATACTGAACGTCGTATTCAATCGGCCCATTACACAAAATGACGCGAAGGCAAACTCAAATATGAAAGAGCTAATGCAAAGGAATGCAAAGTATGAAAAAATAAAACAGCAACTACTGGGCCTATTTATCATTTAAACGTCTGCACCAAGAGGGAAATGATCCGAGGAAACATTCTGGACTATCCCCCTCTGACAGAATCAAACTGGTAAACAAAGTGCATATTGAAAACATTGTTGAGGCCACCAACGTTACTTTAAGGGTTGCCTGCCACTCACACCAAGAGATAGATCTGA
Organism: Epinephelus moara; assembly: GCF_006386435.1. Taxonomy (NCBI): domain Eukaryota; kingdom Metazoa; phylum Chordata; class Actinopteri; order Perciformes; family Serranidae; genus Epinephelus; species Epinephelus moara. The sequence continues at coordinate 23,599,936 of NC_065508.1, read as the reverse complement.
TACAAAAGCAAAACTCACTATTCTGTAATTCAACTGCAGCCTCCAAAAAATTTGACCACGTTTTTTCACACTCTGTGAAAACAATGTATATAGTTGTCGCTGTACCTTTAAAGGAGCAGTGTGTACGATTTAGGGGTATTTAGTGGGATTTAGTGGTAGCTGTGTAGCTGTGCAGATTGCAACCAGCTGAAGCTTCTCCTGGTTAGAATTCCTTTGGTGTTCATTGTTTGGTACTGGGAGCCGAATTATCCTCTCCAGAACAGACAGACCAGGTGATTAAAACCACTAACACACTAATTAAAGTAGTTTTATGTTACAAATCAGTAGTTTTTTTATGCTGTTTGGCTCGTCGCAGATGGGCTACTAGCCCTGCTAATGTATGTTCACCTTATTTTTGATCCAGATATTCAGGAGCCGAATTATCCACAGAGGTCTCCTCCTCTCCAAAACAAAAGGCCTTGTTTATTTAAACTATTCAAAAACCGAATAAAACAGTTTCACGTTATAAATCGGTGTTTTTACAATGCTGTTTGGCATGTCGGAGACAGGCGGCTAGCCCAGCACCTGCTAATGTGTGTTCGCCTTTTTTTTCTCTGATAACCTAAGATCCAAACATTCAGGAGGTTTGTACCTAGAGCCGAATTATCCACAGAGGTCTCCTCCTCTCCAAAACACACAGTCCTGGTGATTAAAACCAGTAACACACTGAATAAAGCAGTTTCACGTCACAAATCAGTGTTTTTCTGATGCTGTTTGGCATGGCGGGGAAGGGCCACTAGCCCAACACCTGGTAATGTGTGCTCGCCTATTTCCTCTGATAACCTAATGTGTGTTCACCTTATTTTTGATCCAGGTGTTCAGGAGGATTTTAGTGGGAGCCGAATTATCCACAGAGGACTCTTCCTCTCCAAAACAAATGGATCCAGTAATTTAAACTGGTAAAAAACTGAATAAAACAGTTTATTGTTATACATCTGTGTTTTTACAATGCTGTTTGGCATGTCAGAGACGGGTCGGTAGCCCAGCACCTGCTAATGTGTGCTCTCCTTTTTTCTTTTCATAGTTGATTTGATAGTTGATAGTTGATTTAAATAAGTAAAACACTGAATAAAGCTGTTTTTCTGTTGCTCTCGTTATAGAGGGGCTGCTAACTACTGTGGCCGATGTGAAAACGTGCATGGCCCGATCTAGAGCCAGTGTTTGGTTTATATGTTTTAAGCTACCGTAAAAACATAGCGATCTCTGTGGATGAGGACCCGCTCCCTATGTAGATATAATCACTCATTCTACGGTAACAATTATGTCATTATTTTTCAGAAAACATAGTTATTGTATTCCATATCTGTCAATAAATCCCACTAAATCCTACACACTGGACCTTTAAGTCAAACACGGTACAGCTGAAGAAATGAGGGTGCAACTCTGTACCTTGTTTTCTCAAACACCAAGATAGATAATACAATTAGACAACTAAAAGAGGTTTCAAATAGATAAATGCTTATAGCTCATTTTGAAAGGAAAATAAACCAGTTATAATCATCTCGTCTCACAGAGGAATCTAGCACTTGATTGCACATTCACGTTTACACCTCTAATGAACATGGCCACTTCAATATATATGACATTGGAGGCAAGCAAATAAGCTATACATTCAAAGTCTTCCTTTCATAGGCTGAGGTGTCTGATTCTAATATTAAATATTGTCTTTCATGAGAAATGCACTACTTTGTAACTTGTCTGATGCTTACACGTGGCTATGACTCTGCTCGTGGCTCCAGAGGCTAAAGGCCGTCTTGAAGGTCCTGTGACAGAGTTTACACATGTACTGCCTCTTAAACGTCAGGGCAGAGAGAGATGGTGCATGGTAAAAGAGTGTGTCTGATTCCTGAGGGCCACCTGGGTTCTCCACGCTGTTCGACCTTGACAGAGGGCTGTGGCTGCTGGCTTGCCGTTCGAGTTCAGGCCTCTTCGTCTTGCTTACTGATGAGCTACAGGGCTCTGGGCTGCTGGACTCCTCAGCCATTGCTGCGGCTACTGGCGCCGTCTGGGTGGATTTGAGCACGGAGGCCTGCGGGGAGGGGCGGTCGGTGTTTTGAGGGGTCGTGGGAGGGGAGGGAGACAGAGGTGAGGGGTGTCTGTCGATCTCTTTGGCTCCAGGTTCGTTAGCAGTCGACATGTGGGACTGGAAGTGGCTCCAAAGGCGGAAGTTGGTCCTGAAGGCTTTGTTGCAGATGTGACAGATGAACGGTTTGATGTGGCATAGCAGCTCCTGGTGGCGTTCCAGGTCTTTGCGAGAGCTGAAAAGATTTCCGCATTTCTCGCATGGCCACACACCGGGTTCCTCAGGCCCAGATTTGGCAGACTCTGCGTTTTCCATTTCACTCACGGCCTCCTCTAATGGCTCTTCTTTTACTACCAGCTTGCCGTGATGGCCCATGCTCAGGTCCTCAGGCACATAGGATGAGGAGTCTTCTGAATCGTACATGGGCGGACCTGAGGAGTCACTGTAAGCGATGTTCTCTCTTGAGCTTCCCGGTGCTAGAGGCTCGTCATTATAATGCTCGTCAACGAGCATCTCAGACGCCTCTTCACTGTTCTCTTGCTGCCTCAGGTGAATCTGGTCTTTAATTGTCATCATGTTGTGGTTGTGGACCTCCACCTGGTGGCGCCATATGCTGAAGGAAGATTTGAAGGTCCGCATGCACTCCAGGCACGTCAGTTTCTTGTACTTACAATGTGCCTCGTGGTCCTTCTTGACCGTCGGACTTGAGAATCGGAGGCCGCAGTAGGGGCATACAGTTGCGTGTCGACAGCCCCTCTCATGGTCGCCCTGCTCGAAGAGTGAAGACAGCTTCATATTACAGAGTCTACAGGAGAAAACACCAGCGTCTGCGTTCTTCTGTTGAATGTTCTCATCCTGCTCCTGGTAGAGGATGCCTTCATCCGCTGTGTCCTGATCAGCCTTTTCAGCAGGATGTGTCCTTAAATGCTGTCTGTACTGAGACTGGAACACAAATACTTTCCCACAGTAAGGGCATATAAAGCTGGGTCTTGATCTCTTTTTGGTGAGTGCAGGAGATTGCAGGCCCTGCTTATTCCTCTTCAGCTTCCACAGCAGGGCTTTCTTTATCTCCCTCTCTCGCACAATATCTATCAACTTCTTTTGAAATTTCTCATCCAGTACGGAGGAGCTGGAGGACGAGGCTGGGTTTTGTACTACACCATGCTGAGTTTGGCAGTGAGTCCACACTTTGAAGTTGGTATGGAAGCGCTTGTGGCAGATGTCGCAAGCATACGGCTTTTCAGGGTTGTGATACATATTTACATGACGATGCAGTCCAGCGCTGGACCTGAAAACCTTTAAACAGTTCCAGCATTTAAAAATCTTGTTCTGAGGCTGCTCCCCACTGTTTTCATTAGAGTCGCTGCTGGCACTCTGAGGTACTGTTTCTGACACGTCCTCGTCCAGTGAGAGGGGTTGTTCTTTAAATATTTTGCTCTTCTTGAACGGGTACCTTCTGTTGTCTGGCCTGTCCTTTCTTTTCCCAAAAGGACTGAAGTCAGGCTTGGAACCTTGGTCGTAATTTGTCTGCAAGTCTTTAAGATTGACTGGCAATGCATCTCCAACTGTGATTCGAATAATGTCCATGGGGTCAGCGAGTGGACTGCTGGGCTCAGCTTTCACACTGACTTCTCTGTCTACCTGAGTTTTTTCATCATACCTGCTGGGGTACTTTGACCTGAGAACCAGGGGGGATGTTCTTTTTGAATTGCCATTGTGAGCAGATGTTTCCGACCCAGATGCCTTTGATGCCATTTTAACAACTGACTGTTCACGATTTTGCAGCTCCTTGAGCTCCAGCGTGGGCGAGAAGACTGGAACGGGGCTGTCCATGGATAATGATCTTCGGAGTAGGCTTTTTATGAGTGGCCCGCTCCTGTCAATGGTCTGGCTTGGCTCAGTGGGCTGACCCTGAAAGGGCACTTTGGTGCGATAGTGGGGCTCTAGCTCCTCATTCTCCTCTTTAGCGTCCTGGTCAGTGCCAGACTGCAACCTGATGTGCTGCACTTCAGCATCACTGAAAGACACAGATGATGTCAGCTGGGGCCTAACAGATGTGACATGAGATGAATTCCCTTTTAATATGGAGGAGTACGGATAGGTGGGCTTTCTTTCGGCAGCTTCACTCTGCTCCGATGATTTCCTGCTGATGGATTCAGAGTCTCTGACCGATTCATATGAGTTGTGTTCTGATGGAGGCAGAGCTGACTCTCGGGTGGAGTGGGGAGATGATGATCTCTCTGATGTTTTTCTCTGATAATTTGAGCGAGAGGAATGGGTTGTGTCATTTCGAACCCGACGCACAATGACGCTCCTTGTCTGGACATCATTCTCATCCCCTTCTGTGAACGAAAGCCTTTTTCTAGACACGCAGTAGGATGCGTGTGGCCTTGTTGACACAATGTTGGTGAGGAAAGGGATTCCAAGGCTGTAGCCCAGCTCTTGAATGGCTGCCAGGCTGCCTTTGTCCACAAAAAGTGAGGAGGAGTAAATGTAATTCAGAACTATCTCGAAGGCGTCCGGCTCACAGAAGTCCAGGTTTACAACTCTCAGCGACTCTGCATCCATCCGTGTGAACAGGGACTGGAAATACTCACTGGTGGCGGCCAGAACACTCTTATGGGCCTGGTACCTCTGGTCTGCCACAACCAGGACTACGTCACACATCTGGCCCCGCAGGCGCTGCTCGTTCAGAACCCCTAACACTGAGAGGGCATGGGAGGGATTGCTGTAATGCACTAGGCTCTCCATGGCTGAAAGACAAGAGGATTAAAATTTAATTCAGGATTGTAAATACAAGAGGTGATCATTCAGTGTAGAGACAGACATGAACAAGCACACGCACACATACAATAACAGCCAACTGGAGCTCAAGTACCTGCCCTATTGCCCTGTTTTTAATATATGCCTGTGTTTACTGGTCGTCTAATGCCATGACATCAGTGTCAGGCTGTGAATTTACGTTATATTATCTTAGTATATGATGCAGCTGTTTATTAGAGTTAATCCAGCCAGTTTTGCTGACATGTGGGCCACTGGGCCGATACAAAAAGTTATGTATGAATCTGTAATTGACTGTTGTCAGTATGTTTTGCACATCCATTCCCTAATAAAGAGGCAAACTCTATCTAAAAAATTAAATTTAATTAATCTAATTGCCACCATTTGGGCATGTGAATTATGAGTGTATGACACATTACATTATCTTACATTATTTTACATTACTGTTTAAATGGATGTGTTATTATTGTTGCTTTGATGTAATTCTAAAAAGTTTAAAATGAATTTTTAATCATTTTGTTAATAAATATTTCATGAGTAATAGTTGGTTGTCAATTGTAATTTGATATTAGCAAATAAAAACAAATATTTATATCGTGATAAGAGTGATAACACGTTATAGATGCTATTATGCACAGATACAAATACAGGTTTGTCTTGAGATTTTGGCTCGCCCTTTGGTGTGCCTTTCTTTCTTTATGATTACTTAAGTTACTTAGACGTTACTTGGCGGTGTTATCTAAACATTTTGCTTAATAAGTGTGTAGTGTATGTGAAAACACATTTGTTATAAGGCACAGTAATGAGATATAAATGATACATATGATAATGTACAGTATAGGAGTGTCTTGATAAACTGATATCGACGATAACATTTGTATTTAAAAATAAAATAGTGACATAATGACATGATAATATCGTGTTTCTGCATTTCTCTGTTTATTCAACCCAGAGATTGACTGATAAAATAACATTCAGATTAATTGATAATGACAATAACCACTGGTTTGTAGACCCACTGTCAACAAATGGTGACCTTCATTGAGCCAATCAATTGTGACAGTATTGTATATTGTTTTACTGTGAGTAAAAGTCATAATTCCACGTTTCTCTGGCATGTTTTGTTCATACTGGTTGTTCTTTACGATGATCACTAGAGGTCAAAGTTGAACCTTGTTATGTACCTTAACCTGCTGCACACTGAAACAGAGGGACATGAATTTATGGATATTACATCATACTATGTCAGATGATATGAAAATGGAGCTCTGTCAAGTCAACCGCGGTGACACAGACAAAAGCAGGAACTTATAACATAAAAGTGTTTAATATGCTTTTATAAAATAAAACGTTAACCTTCACAGAAAAGAGCAGAGGTGGTATTTCACGCAGCACATGCCATACATTAACATGTATGACTCTGTTCAGGACATCATCTATTAACTAAGGTGACTGTGAGACAAGGTGCATCCGGATCTGGCTGGTTCAGGCTGAACTATTTCCTGGGGGTGACCATTGTCACATGGAAACATTGTCCCTCTGTATAGTGGTAAAGCAGACCTTGAGAATATCGCTATTACACTGCAACGTACACTTAATTGCCAATTTATGACGTACATGAGGGTGTAGGATTGGTTTCAGCAGTGTGAGTGTAATATAAAAGGTAAATAAGGTTGTGGTGGCATCTTTAAGGAACCTTTTACCGCTTATTTTTGATTGATGTTTTATTCAAGCATGTTTTTATTAGAGTATGAACTGTTAAATAAAAAAAAACCATGTCTGCAGTTCTCCCCTTCAGGCTGCATTTAACAATCTCTGCCAACAAGTTAGGGCAGCGTGTATGTAGCCTGAGACGCAAAAAAATATGCACTATGGTGACAAGACAGTTACAGTAAAATGCTTAGAGATTTATTGGTAATAAAATAAACCTGAAACATTAATAGTGAGGTGGACATGGCTCCCCTTATCCCCAGTGGCAACTACACCCGTGGAGGTATACCTAGCTAAACCTAAAACAATTTAACACACCAGCTTTGCAATAAATATTACTTTCATTAAGGTTTAAATTAAGTTTTTATTTAAGCTGATTTATAGCAGTGCGGATAAACTTTATGGTCATACTGGAGGCTGTAGTTTGTGGTGCTGTTAGAACCTTTAATAAGAGTCGGGCTGCAGCTAACCATCATTTTTATTGTTGATTATTTTCTCAATTAATCGATTAGGTGTTTGCTGTATAACATGGTTTTGGAATCAATAGCTACTCCAACACTGACTAGCCACTGCTATTAAGGGTCACCAAACTTTAGGAGACGGCAGGTCATAGTCGTATGATGCACACTTTAGTTGACGGAGTGTTAAAACTTTCTTTTCTTTTTTTTGAGTGTATAGGTTACACATTTTTACAACAGGAAAAAGTAACAATCACTTTAGGCCTACAGCAATGAGAAATGCAAATTAATTCAAATATAACATATTCATTTCTGTATAATTTTACCTGAAAGCCACAGAGAGCCCACGGAGAGGGGCTAAGGAGCCGCAGGTTTCCTACCCCTGTTATAGACCAAGCAACTAATCGATTAACCGAGAATATAACTGACAATAAAAACGATGGTTAGCTGCAGCCTGACTCTTATTAAAGGTTCTAACAGCACCACAAACTACAGCCTCCATGTGACCATAAAGTTTATCCACACTGCTCTAAATCAACTTAAATAAAAACCTTAACCTTAATGAAAGTAATATTTATTGCAGAACTGGTGTGTTAAACTGTGTTAGGTTTAGCTAGGTATACCTCCACGGGTGTAGTTGCCACTGGGGATAAGGGGAGCCATGTCCACCTCACTTTTATTGTTTCAGGTTAATTTTATTACCAATAAATCTCTAAGCATTTTACTGTAACTGTCTTGTCACCATAGAGCATATCTTTTTTGTGTCTCAGGCTACATACACGCTGCCCTAACTTGTTGGTGGAGGTTTTTATATGCAGCCTGAAGGGGATAACTGCAGACATTTTTTACAGTTAATATTCTCATAATAAGGGCCTATTATAGACCAAATAACTACTGATTAATCGACAGAATAATCGACAATAAAAATGATCGTTAGTTCTACAGGTACTATAGTGTATATAAACCTGTAGCTGGCAACCACTGTGCAGAAAGCAAGGAGCATGATGTGAAAGGCCTCCATCAGGTGAGTCACCTTTCTACATATGTATTTATTTATTTTTTTTTTCACAGCCCTATTTATCTCAAAAACAACGCGCGCTGCTCCTTTGGGCGTTTATTTTGAAAATGGTGACCGGAAGACATGTTACTGATGTTGACACTTGCTATAAAAAGCTCCTGGGCTCATTCATTCATCAAAAACTGGCAACCGCTCTGCTGCCTCTTCATCCAAACTCACAGTCCACGTTCAGAGCGAAGCAGCAGCGACTGCTCGCTCGTGTCAGCTTTCCATGAGGAAGTCGACTGAGGCTTCCAGCATTAGATCATACATGAGACGTGGCTCATGACACATAACTTCTCCAACCGAAATGCCACTTTCAGTTTAGGAAACAGTCACGAGTTTCTCGGTGTGAGTGGGTAAATGGCGAGAGATACAGCCGAGGCTACAACCGTTTCGCTTTAACGGTAAATGAAGACGGGGGGAAAGTTGAGCGCGTTTCAATGGGCTCCAGATCGGTAATCCCGGAATGAAAACACAGTCGGTGCAGACAGGAGCTGTTGGAGTGTGGGGGGAGTGAATTAGATCCGTTTCCCCCGGTGGAAGTGGTGTTTTTTGTCTTCTATAGCGGTTCAACCCGGCTTGACACGGCGTAGCTGTTGCCTGCTAAATAATAGGGTTATATGTGGTCAGGTTTTACAGCGGCACGAGCCCCCCTTTCGAATTACGTCAGGGAGGAAAAGGAAAAAAGCTTCACCTTAACAGCACTCTACCAACTCTGTTCCAGGCTCCCGGGTTATGGTGCCGTACGGTAAGTTTGGCGGTGTGGCGACACTTACCCTGCCCGTCGTCAACACCGTATTTCCTCCGCACGGCCGCGACTTTATTCAGTGTTGTGTAGATTTCTGCGCGCTGGTCGTGATTCCATCCATCTTGAATTTGACGTCATCCCACACCAGGGATGAGGTCATCGCAAAGAACGCTCGTCACGTGCACTACGCTGCGATAGGCTGGTGAGGGAGCGGGGGGCGGGGCCAACGGACGACTTGACACTGAAGCTAATTTAAAGAGACAGGTCATATTTTTCATGTTCGCTGTCAACAGTTTAGTTTCATTTCGTGGGTTTTATTACGGCCACAGGTTGTTAACTCAAATTACACTCCATGTTTTAACTGACTGTGTGCTTGAGCGCTGTTGTGTTATTATTTTCAAGCTGTTTAAATAAAGTATTGTAAGTTTGTACCTCTATTTTGCTTTGTGTTAAGTCACATGGGTTACTGTAAACTGGCCGAGGGCGGAGACTAGGGATTATTTATTTATTTTAGTTTGATGTAAAAAATAAACAGATAAAAGAAAAAGAAAGAAAATATATACATACATTTAAAATAACTAGAGCTTCTTCTTCTTCTTCTTTTTTCTTTACATTTTTGGCAAATTAATATATATAAATATATATGATAGTTTTTATTTTTTCCATATTATATTTAATTTTCATCTAAAAAATGCACCCCAAAATGCATAAAACAAAAAAGAAAAACAAAAAACCCCCAAACTAACTAACTAACTAAATATATATATATATATATATGTATNACGCACACAAATAAAAATGAAAATTGACAGTGTCAGAAGTGAACTGAACATCAAACTCAAAGTAATTATTAAATAAATCTGGAACAAAACATCAAACAAACCATACAAAATCTATTTTGAGGTGATTTTTATTTTTTGAGCTGTTAATTTTCCTCAAAGTCAACCTGAGATTCTCACGTTAGCTTAACTTCATCTATGGACCCCTCGTGCAAAATGGTGATCAGAGATGGGCAGTATTTCTGTTATTTGAAAAACAGACTTGTGTAAAATGTCCTAATGATGTCAATTAATCGGCTAAACCAATAAATTAGTTGATCTCTAGTTACTTCCATGTCCTGGGGAAGTTCAATCAATATTTGGGTCAAAGCCAGAAACCAGAAAAGTGAGTCCCAAACTGGTGATGTCATCAGTTTAGAAGAATATGTTTTCTGTCCCATACCCAAACGAGCTTTATTCTATTGTAGCGTTCTTTGTTCTGAAAGAGAAAATATACCTGTATACTCAGAACATTCCCCTGAGTGCTCTTAGTGTCATTGAGAACATCTTTTTTAATTAATTGTCTGTGGTGCAGCTCCAGACTTGTGTTTGCTCATGTGTACTGGAATATTTCGACTGTCTTATACCATAGGAATAATGTGAAAATTGTAAAGAAAATGTGTGTAATTTTCCCTTTAATATCCCATAACAGAAGAGATTGTCTCTGGAAGCTTTAAACTATGAGGTGCAAATATAATATGCATGTAATTGCACTCCCCCTCTAACCCCAATGAAACCAATTAGGTCCGTGACTGAATGAGAGTCACTATAGCATGGCAGTGGGTTGGTGTCATTACTGGCGTCCAGTGGGGACTTGTTGCTGTGTTTATTTGGCTAACAGGCCTGTTCCGGGAAAGCCTTGTCAGCTACAGTACCTGGCAACAGTCTCATGACCCCATCAGGTGGTGTGGCACTGGTGCTGAAAAGCGTGCAATGTGGCATAAAGCCATGCCCTATTGAGCTGATGATTTTTATTTTGTGGTGTTACTGTATCAAATGTGTAGCGTGACTTATTTGACTCAGCCTGCAGCCCTGCAGCTCCCCACATCCACATGCTCCAGCGTGTCAGCGTGTACCCAGTCATTATCACGTAATGACTGAAGGAAGTTAAATCAGGCACATTTTCACACCTCATTACTATAAAAGGAGCTCCATTACATTAATCACTTCATTTACAAAGAAAGAAAAACAAGATTTAAAGAAAACAGACTCCCTGTAGAATTCTCATAATGTCAAACTGATGACAAAATTGTCTTCTTTTTTTCCCCCCAGAACAAATCTTTGACAGCCAAAGCATCCCACTGTTCCTTCATATAATGAGAAAGAAGATGTGGGAAAATGGCAGGGAAGTTCTCACTCCTCCTTACCTGACATTAATGGCTGACATGGGCTGTTAATGCCGGCAGCACAGCAAGCACTGCCATGGTTACCTGTGTGCAAACCAAGTCATTAGGGACTCTGACTCCTCCCATCCCACCTCTCTCTGCCTGGCATCATAAACATGTTTACTGACACCACCAAACTATGAGTAAAATGACAACTTATTTATTCTACAAAAATGAATTCGAGGCCTGCAGCTCCCCTTGTGAAAATCATGTGAACCGAAGGCTTTTCTCTGTGTAACATTCTGACTCACCATCTTGTCATGCTGCCATACTTAATGGCAATGCAATGTAGCAACATTGTCTGAATATCTCGATGTTCTCGGAGAGATTAGTGTCATTTAACCACACCAGCAAATGTGACTTCAAATATCCTCATACTTACCTGCTGGTTGTCGTGATTTTGTGGTCCATGAGGGACTGATGGTGCAACGAGGGGAGGAGAGAAGACAGAGCCACAGAGGATTTAGTCTCTGAGAACGCCCTGAACAGTGAGTTAGCATCATCTCAAAGAGAAACATGCACCTACAATGTGGTCGTTAAATATAAATGGTTGAGATTCTGATCTGTGAAAAATGAGTTGGATGCTCTCCATCTGGGTGGCGGCGGCCCTGCTGGCTCTCTGTAAGGGACAAAACACTGTGCATGAAGGTAGGCCTCTACGCAGATGATGGATTAACATGAAATTGATGTATTTCCACAACTGAATATTGGCATTTATGCGACTGTACACTCATTGCTTCGCCTGCTTTCATTTGTTTTTAACATTTTTAATGGTATAGATGATAGCGATGTATTGTGTTATACCCTGAGTGAGTCAAAATCAAGGAGCAATGTAAATACACAATGTAAAATCTGATGTCATTATGCAGCCAGAGACTAATCACCATGGAAACGTAACCATCAGTAAAACTGACAAGATATATTTTATTCTAGGAAATAGCCTGTCTGCATCTGGCTACCATCTGTGTATCAACAATGAGACGAGGAATGTGAGTTTCCTTGTGGTGCACACAGTCTCCGATACTGTGACAAAGAAATGTGGCGACTGGCTCCTCTGGAGGACGTGCACAGTCACAGTTTACAAGATGACCTACAAGACTGAGTACAAGACAGTGACGGAGCAGGTGACCAGATGCTGCAACGGCTACGAACAAGTCGGCCGTTACTGCGCCCTGCGTGAGTATACTGCACATCATTTGTCCATCAATAGGAGTAAAGATTATAGAAAAGCATAAAGTGTTCTGTTTGCTCTCAGATTTTATTTGTGTTTTTACAAGTATTTATAAAATGTGATAACGCATCACAACATCACACGCTGTGGACCGACAAGCAGCCAGCCTGACCTATCAGCGTGTGGTGCTGTGTGCAAGACACCAGATGGAAGCACAGAAACTGCAGTGCTTCAAATATCTCGCCGCTAATATATGGCCTGTAACATGTTATTTCCTTTGAATGAAGCTGTAAACAGGAGTGTTGAGTTCACTGCCAAGCCAGGATCCTGTCCAACTGCGGATGGATTGCATCCCAGATATGAGGACTGCGAGTGGGACATGGACTGCCCAGGCTGGCTGAAATGCTGCCAGAGTTTGCGTGGCTTTCTCTGCATTGATCCTGCAAGTTAGTTGAGCTTTTTTATTTGTTTTCAAGTGTGTAACTAGTGTGGTCTCCTGTGTAAAGTCACGTGCTGTGGTTAATGGGTCAGTGGTTTCCAGCCCTGAAGACTGGCCTGATTTCAGACAGTTCAACAGAGGTGAAGGGAGTCATGTTTGTCATCTTCAAAGCACCGAAACTTTACATTTAGCCTGTGTAAACTTTGCTTTGCAACTGTGGCTACAAGATGCAATTACAGGATAATAGCTCGTGCTAAAATGTGGTGTAACAGCAGCACAATTAGAGGAGTCATAAAATTAGAGACCTGACCCAGTAATGTCAGTTACACAGCAATATATATCTAAAGTTTGTATATTGATATAAGCAAGGGTGCATTTTATTGCTCATGAGTTCAAGTTTTCATTTCTAATATGAGGAATGTCATTTATTCTTTCAGAAGTTACATAATCTTACTTTATAAAACCTTAAGTATTTTACAAACACCGCCCAGTTATTTGGGATTATCTACAGACCTCACTGAACTGTTTTCATCCGAACAAATTTCTACTGAAGAAATAATCCCAATTAAGAATGTTGAGAGTTAAGCCTGTGGTTTATTAACTGTAAAATAACTTCACTTTTTATCTATTATTCTATTTTATCTCAAAATCAGGGCAAATAAAATGTACTGCATGTTAGAGGCTGTATGCAAATTATTAGGGGAGTAGAGTGTGTGTATATACTTTTGGCAGAAGAGACAGAAGTCTGACATTATTGGAAGAGCAGAGTGGTCTTTTTAAATATCCTCACCCTAGATTTATATTTCCTGTCAGCCCTCACGTATCTGCACAGAGCTGCCTGTGCTTAGTTCATCTATGCCACTTTTCCACTGCATGGTACGGCACAACTCTACTCAACTCAACTCACTCTTTTTCGTTTTTGGATACCATGTCGATCGAGGTTCTAAGCAAGCAGAGTGGAAACTAGAAGGTGATGTTAAAACACTGCAGACCACTGATTGGTTGGAGAGAATCGTCATAAGCATGACACTGCACATCCTGCTTACTACCATTTTTAAAAAGCTAAGCTACCGTCAATAACGACCGTCATTTTTTTAATTGCTTGACTCAGATTCTTAAAAAATGGCAGCCCACAAAACTGCGCCGTACACCATGTACTCAATGCTGTAGAACTGATGAAGTGCAGACGTTCCTCTGTTTGGTTGCTGATGAGAGAATTCAAGAGTCACCAGTGGCGGCTGCTGGTCTTTCAAACAGGGAAAGCTCACTTTAAGTTGACATGATCATAAAATTTGCCATATTGTAGCGAGGCAGTAACTTTTAAATGGAACATTTAATTAAAGCCGTTTTTCAACCACACTCATGCCATAGAACCACAGCAAAACACACCTCAAAGATTTTCAGATGGGTTTAAACACCTGAGTTGTACTGCGCAAACTGTGAAAATGAGCTGTATCGCTTATGGAAATAAGGAACTCCGAACTCAGAAGACTCCACTTGCTAATGTCCGCATGGGACTGAGCTCGAAATGCGAAGCAATGTCAATCACAAAGGGGTTCAGCCTTTTAGACAATTCCTCCAATCATCATGCATACACTGAGCGTCCTCTCCCGCCTACCGCTCCATTAGGTCCCAGGGAAGCTGAGCCTCCCTGGAAGTGGTGGTTTCGTCGCATTTATCCAATGACCGTCTCGCTTTGCTTCATGAAAAAAACCTGCGCAGCGCTGTCTCATAGGAATGCTTGGAGGCTCCGCGTCCACCGTGCTGACAGGAGAATGTATGACAGGGAGGTCGCGTTTGCAGCAGTCGCCCTTGAGTGTCACATAAAAGATGATGTCATGGCAGTTTTACATGGTGTTGAAACATCCAGGGGGTACTGTATCTGCAGTGGAAAACAAAATAGAGAAGAGCATTTGGTACCAAAAGTGAGTCGAGTCGAGTCGGGTCAAGTTGAGTCGTGCCGAACCATGCAGGCATAAGTCACTGAAAGCAGGAGAAGCTGGGGTGCAGTCTTCTATGTTTAGAGGTGTCCTGTAACTTCTGTACAGCCCCCTAGATCCCACTAGTACCCACTTTCCACCAGATGAGCTCTAGTTCTTGAATCAATTCAGGATTATGGGAAACTTTTTGTGCCATCTTATGAACCAGCCCATGTTTCTGCCAGTTTTGAGTGGAATCATTGTAACCAAGGATGCATCATCAATGAGGGGCGTTGCACAATGCACAGCAGAAGTCAACAGTGGAAGCAAAATAGCAACTGGCATTCATAACCTTTGAGCTTTTATTCTGCCAAAAAACAAGCAAGGGTCAACTATTAAGGAGTCAACTGCATGCTCTTTTTTTCCCCCAACGACTTCTCACTTGACTTCTCCATTCTTGTCTTCTCCATCCTCTCTTTCTAATCTGTAGAAGACACGCCCAAAGATGTCTGGTTTCTGAACCAATTTACTTTTGGCTGAAATGCTCTGAATGGTTCAGAATTAGGAACCAGTTCCATGTTGGTGGAAAAGGGGTGTAGGTGTAGGTGAGGAAACATGGGGTTTCTTTGTGATTTGAGTGAACTGACCCTCTAAACCTAACTTTCAGGCTCAGCAAATTATTCAGAGAATGGAGGATGCCGTTTTAACGCAACCGTGACAGTGAAGACAGATTACCAGCAACTGATGTCCAATGAAAGAGGACATCTGAATCATATAAGACTGCTACAAGCAATGGTAAGACTAATACTGCCTCTACTGCAGCTATTAAGACTTCCGCTGCTTATATAATGAGACCATGTTGCCAAGACCACTAGCCAGCTACCAATACTTGCTCTAGTAATTCTGCATTCCAAGGCTACTCGTCTCTTTCTGAGTCATTTCATATTTTCCTATTCTAAAGATGTAATTTCACACTGATTATTCTTCGTGTCTCTGTCTCTGATAGGTGACTGGAGCTCTGCAGTCTGATGTCTCAGTGTATTACCTCAGCTCGCAGCCTGTGCATCCCTACAGAAGTGCCACCTCACTGCTGATTGAATCCAACTGTACTCTGTCTCTGTACAATGTCACGTCAAAGCTGCATCTTCTCCTCAAACACATACAGGAAGTGTCGTCTGTAACTGTGGAAGGTGAGGACAGGCGGTTGTTCTGTACAGCAGCACTCGAATCACGCTGAAGCTTTTTTTTTTTTTTTTTTCCTTTAGAGAAATGACATTCTTGTAGAGTTTTGAGAATGATTCATGTTGCAGAGAACACGGTGTTCAGGAAAGAATGACTCAGTCGCACCACAGTTTCCTTCTCCCACCACTTCTATTTGAGTGACAGTCATCTGTGGGATGTTTCCTGCAATAGCGGAAAAATAACACGAGAGCGTGTGCATACATAGGCATGTGCACACACACCCACACGCACACGCAGATTAATCATGAATGTCACATTTGCACAAAAGAGACAGTAACAAGCTCGTCATTACGTACACACACAAACAATCGCCGTCAAA
The DNA here is from genome assembly GCF_006386435.1 of Epinephelus moara. Taxonomy (NCBI): domain Eukaryota; kingdom Metazoa; phylum Chordata; class Actinopteri; order Perciformes; family Serranidae; genus Epinephelus; species Epinephelus moara. The sequence goes on along the minus strand of NC_065508.1, from coordinate 23,583,824 downwards.
ATGCTCTTTTACAGATCATTAATTTCACGTGTAAATTCACCACTTAATGTCAGCGTGATAATGTATATTTTATCATTTTTAGACACCTCTGAATTACTCAGCCTTTAAATAAAAAATACATCTCCTATAAGAGTAGATGAAACCTTAGGTTCTCTGAAACAAAATTGTCTTTTCTTTTCACATTTGTCTCTCCCTTTAAGTGATGTTTTTGGATTATGGTTTATTTTTGTAATTCAACAGCATACACATGTAATTGACCTATGGCTAAGCCACGCCCGGCGCTATGGCAGGTGTCACAGTACACGGCATTTTGCAGGAGGAAATTGATGATTTTTGGGGACATAACGATCAGATGTCATTGAGAAGTAACCAGAAGGGCCTAAACTACACATTGGAGGGATATATTAATCATTTTATTGTTGAGAAGCTCAATGAAAAGCTTAAATTACAAGCCAAAATTTACAGGTCCCAGTGTAAGCGTAAACCGCATCTCGTTGCCATCACCATCAAAGACAACAAGATAAAATGCCACTGAATTTAAGGTTTTTGGCTCAGAATATGAAAAAAAACAACCTTTTTACCATCTTTACCAAGAGTGTCTCTCCGTTAGTTTGGTGCTACAGTATTTACATTGAATCATTCAGCAACTTTTGCCAACCTTTGTTATCTCTGCGATTACAAATAAGTTAATGAAGCTAAGCTCCAAAAGTTAACGTTAGCTTAACTAGAGCCCTATGGACAACAGCTAACAATGATGCACGATCACCAAAGTACAAAACTAGAACAAAATAGGCTAATGAACTCCCAGCAAACAAGGTGACATGATGAACAACGCAGCTTGGAGCTAACATTAGGCTAACGTTAGGCTAACTTTAGCTAATGTTAGCTAGAGATGTTAAAGATAACTTTATATTTCTTTCCAGCAAAGTGACAATATTGCCTCAAACACAATGTTGTCTTACCTTAACACCGATGTAGACATCCTTGTTCATCTTATTCACGTTGAGTTGACGTTGTGGTCTAACGTTACCACACAACTTTATCCAAAGGACACACTTTTCTTGGTTGAGATGTGGTTTAGGAAAGGGTAAAAAATATACCCCGTCACCCAGCCTCTCAGGATACCTTGTGTCGCATTGCATGTACCCCATGCACACCGTTTGACCATTTTTAAACTTCAAATCTCCAAAAAAGCTCATAAAACCGAACAAAACTGACTTAGCCATAGGTCAATTGTGATCCCAGTGTAAACTCTTCATATGTCTGTGTTTCTAATTGCAGATGTAGATGAGTGTGCAGAGCCTGCTCTCCGTCAGTGTTCCCCTCATGCAGATTGCAACAACACAATGGGCTCCTACCACTGTGCCTGCCGCCAAGGATATATTGATGTTGACCCCAATAACCCTGGAGCCCATTGCACAGGTTAGTAGGGAATCTACTGATAAGAATAACAACACCTACAAAGCATTCGCATGTCGGGCATGTCTAAAGTGCAGCCTGGGGACCAATAGTGGCCCCTGGACCGATTTTAAACAGCCCGCAGCTTGTTGTTCAAAATATACTACAGAATACTGGATGTTCAGACAAGAACACCTTGCATTTCTTCCATTTACCTCATGATAACAGGACAAGAGCCCTGACTCACTGCCTGAGCCTGATTGGGCCTGATCTGTGGGATTCGTGCCAGCCTGGGTTGTTCCTCATTATTGCGTAAATGGCAAATGGAGTTTTAATGGGCTGAATCAGAAAGGGAAAGAGAGAAGAAGATGGGGAGACTGTGACTGAGAGAGGGAAACGGTAACAATGATAATAATAATAATAAAAAAATACAATATATAATATATTTTTTTGAAGTAAAAATTCTTGTTTTTAATCGGTCTCGGGCCCAAAACTGCTGCAATGGGTCGGACTTGGACAGAAGCTGTGTGGGTTCAGGTAGATTCGGGCCTAGCCTCTAGGCAGGACTATCATACAGTTTGTAGATATGAACCAAGTAGGAACTATGGAGACAAAATTAATTCAATAATTCTAACTTATGGTAATGGCACATGTTGGCACTGTATGTGTGTGCATATGTGTGCAGTGTGTGTGTGTGTGTGTGTGTGTGTGTGTGTTTAAAGTATGAATGAATGATATTTTATCCCTTCCTTTATTATTTTTTTATTATTTTTAAAAGAGTTCCATTTTATGCTGTGNTGTGCATATGTGTGCAGTGTGTGTGTGTGTGTGTGTGTGTGTGTGTTTAAAGTATGAATGAATGATATTTTATCCCTTCCTTTATTATTTTTTTATTATTTTTAAAAGAGTTCCATTTTATGCTGTGCATTGAATTCCATTGTATTCATTTACAATGACAGTAAAAGGAATTTAATTGAATTTATAACTATTATGCTTTCATATAAGATGGCAAACAAGCAAACACACAGTTACCTAACAGCAGATATTTCCTGCTAGGTAGCAGACATGGCCCCAGCAAAGAAGCTTAAAGTCGACAATGAGGGTACTGCCACAGTTGCTTTGTCTCATCTAATGAAGCAGCTGGCCCCTGGGCATTTTCACACTATCCAATCTGGCCCCCATTCAAGGAAGTCTGGACACCCACTGTCCTATGTCATGCATCTTCCAATACTTTGATATCCACTACTATGATTTATACAGTGATTGTACCTTCAATCAGTAACAATTATCTTTAAACAACAATTAAACATGAACAAAATACAAGATAAATGTTATTTTCTTAATGCATATAAATTCATATCATCCAGCAAATGATGAATTATGATTAATTATGCTTTCCATAATACAAAAAAAAGCCCCATAAATTGGTAAGTTATAATGCAATACTGTAATAATGACCTATTATTCCCTTGTTAGAGTCCTGGGGCAGGATGCACAAATCACCTAAAGTTTTCCCCTTAAGTATGACACTTAAATTAATAACTGACTGGAAAGATCCTGTTGCATAAAACCTCAGAGCATTCATTAATTGTAAAGGAACTGGAAGAGTGCAGCTTTGGAAAGTTGAGTGATCCAACCCCGGACGGAAACACGACTTCTGCTAAAATTTAAGGTGCAAAGTCTGTTGCTCATCATTAAGCGTGTCCATCGAATTCTCCCCGTTACCAAACACTCTTCTCGGGATGCCTTAATTTTTCTCATTTATCTCCATAAACTCAACCATGTTACAGTTAAGATGGAGTCAGAGGTACTTTATGCTTTTGTCCTTGCTTTGGTTACTAAGGTCCTTTGTTTACCGGTTTAACAAACTTAGTATAAGACCAAGATAAGGAGTTTTGCTATAGTTACAGGTCAGCCCAGTGAAACAACCACACCCACCCCCCTCCCACAACCTATAGCAATAAGAAGGAAGATGTAGAAGAGTAATAGCAGAAATAAAAAGATATACATTAAAAAAAAACATAAACGAAACAAGACTATATGAAAAATAGATCTATCAAAATTGTCCCATGTACTAGAAGCATCGTTGACTGGTAGAGGTTTTAGAAAAGTGCACCCTGATTGTGACAAAATCATCACTCATGTAACGGTGTTCAGATGCTTGACTAAATAAGAGGGTGAAATAACATGTAGAGGGTAACAAGCTACGTGAGATAGCATGGGGGTAGAGCAGAGACACAAGTTAGAGATAAAGTAGTAAATTAATAAGGAGCGGAGTGAGTGAATGAATAAATCAAATGAATTTTAATCTGCAAATTGCTTGGACTGTGTGCTGACAACATACAGACAGTGGCAGCGACCCGACCGACAGTCCGTCCTCTGAAGGGAGCTCCTGCAAGGCAGTAAAGAATGATACGAAGGGTTGCCACTTCATGATGAATTTATCATTTGAACCCCTCAGAGAATATTTAACTTTCTCAAGCTTGAGAAAGAACATCACATCTGTAAGCCAAGTGGAAATGGAGGGAGGCTGTGAGGATTTCAATTTGAGAAGAGTTCTGCGACGTGCCAGTAAGGTTGTAAAAGCGACACTGTCTGCTTGCTTAGAGTTTAATAAGGACAGATCAGTGGGGACACTGAAGATGGCTGCCGTAGGGCATTGTTGCAGACTGATCTTGAGAACACCAGAGAAGGTTTCAAAGATTGAACGCCAATAGGTTTGCAATTTAGGGCGGAGAGCAAACATATTAAGTAAACATTCTAAGGAAACCTTAAGTAGACGATTTGAGAATGTTTACTGCATTATCTTTGATTGATTATCAGTTTTAATGTCTTTGGGGAGTAATCTGGAAATAAGGTCAGCTATTTTTTAACCCCAAAATGCAGAGGAGTTAGAGATGCACTCCCAGTGACCTCCACCAAGAGGTATGCGCAGCTTGTTTGTTACCTGAGAGGCAAACTTTAGGACAAGAAAAGTCCAAAAACATTTCACTTCTGCTTGTAAAGCTTAAATGTTGCAAGCACATGGTAATAAAAGTAATCTCAGATAAGCAGATGCCCTTATTCCCAGTGGAAATTTCACTGTTGGTGAAGATAATTTTCCTTATTTTTTGCTAATTTATTTGAACAGATAACTGAGCATTATCTTTATTCAGAGTCTGCACAATTAACAATTTGACATTTCATTGTATGTGTCTTTTTGCACTGACCGAAGCTCAGAAGTGAGGTGGGATAATATATGTTTCTTTGTGAGTAAATTTTTTGACTATACGTGTGTCTACCCTCATTTTCTTATCAGCACATAGATTCTCACTATCTTGCTAAAGAGTGACATTCAGGATACAAGGCTTAAAACATAGCAGGGAAAAGTCCATCACCCACGCTGAAAGGTGTTTAAAGAACACCAAGAAATATTAAGTGCTATATCGTAGGCAACTGGACCTGCTTGGGTTTCTTGAAGACGTTTCGCCTCTCATCTGAAAAGCTTCTTCAGTTCTAAATGACTAGTACGGAGTTGCAGGCACATTGTGATCTTAACAACTCTGAAACTCAGAGCTCACGTGACCCCTACGACTCTGCAAGGGTTCCCACCCACACAGGGTTTAAAGCCTGCATCTCCGTACCAGTCATTTAGAACTGAAGAAGCTTCTTGGATGAGAGGCGAAACGTCTTCAAGAAACCCAAGCAAGTCCAGTTGCCTATGATATAGCACTTAATATTACCATGACCTGGATGACTGAAAATCTTCACCGACATCACCAAGAAATGTTTAATCAAACACAAACATAGAAATCTTGTGGTCGGGTAAGAATGACAAACAAGTAGGGAACAAACTATCACCTTGAAATAAAGCAGATGCATAATATCAGGCTGCAGCATGAGCCAATGTAGCTCCTCAAACAAACAAAAGCTGCTTGAACCAGGGAACTGAGGTCAGATTTAATGTGACAGAACTGTGCCATAACCAGAAACCTTACCTGGAGGCTGGATGACCTGAAGACTGTAGATCTGTACACAGAGAAGCTAAAACCTGACCTCTTTAATGTCACTGTGATTCCAGCCAGTGTTCACAAGCAAGCTGAGTTTCTCATCAATATATTCCCTACATAGCATGTATTTTGCATCAGAAGCTTTGAGTTCATCTTGTATTCTTTCTTTGCAGCTGACGTCATGGTGGCGACAACCACAGAGCCCCCTTTTACCTACCTTCCACCCATGACCACAACCTGCCCCCCAGCATTCACCACTGAGACCAGCATGACTACAGCTCTGAGTAATACAAGCTCTGTCCCTTATAATAATTCATCACATGCTCCGCAGTGGACAACTTCTGCACCATATAGCAGCATGAGCTCAACTGTAGAGTCACCTCTGCCGACAACCACATGCTGTAAGGAAACATTAATCTTCATCTAAACTATGCTTCAAGTCCTACATCTTGATTTACATGGCTACATAGGGAGTGTGTTCAAGCAGGAAATTGTCACTTTTGTAAAGGATATATTGGATTTTGTTGAAAGCATTTAAAGGCCCAGTGTGTAGGATTTCGAATATAATATTATAAGTATGTTTTCTTTAGTGTTTAATCACCTGAAAATAAGAATCATTGTGTTTTTGTGACCTTAGAATGAGTTGTTTATATCTACATAGGGAGCGGGTCCTTATCTATGGAGATCGCCATGTTACGTCTACATGTTTCTACAGTAGCCCAGAATGGACAAACCAAACACTGGCTAGAGGGCCATTGGCCTTTTCGCGTTTTCGTGTCGGCTACTGGAGTTAGCAACCCCTCCGCAAGAAGCAGCATCGGAAAAACACTAGCCTGAGTGTCAGACTGAAGCTCCTAGAACCTTCAGTCTGACATGGCCTCCACTGAAGGCGATTTACAAGGGGGAGGGAATTTGATTTTTTCCCTAACCAATCAGTAGAGATCAACGACTCACCCAGAATCTGACGTCATTAGTATCCATGCCTCGGGGGTGCCGAAAACAAGCGAGCATTGTCTCCGTCGTTGTGCACGCCCAGCTGCATCGCTGTTAAATCCAGTTTAGCAGCTTCCTTAATTTGGTCCTCCATTAACGCGAGTAGTGACGAAATACCTCGATAGCATCGTTAATGTGGTCTGTAGGATCTGTAGCGGTCACCATTGTTGCTATCCTCACCAGTTACCCACCGGCGTACAGCTTGACATCAGCGTGGCGCTGATTGGCTAATCGCTAGACCCCCGGCGTTCATTGGTCCGTCCATCGTTTGGATGAGATAAATCGCAAATTCATTGAAGTATGCCAGAACAGTAATGCAAGCCTACTCAGTTGAGTGGGCGGGGACTATGGTCTGGAACCAGGCTAGAAAAACACTGATTTTAACGCTTTAAATCACCAGGTCTATTTGTTTTGGAGAGCAAGAGACCTCTGCGGAGAATTTGGCTCCTCGTAAAAACCTCCTGAACGTCGAGATCTTAAGTTATCAGAAAAAAAAAAGTGAGCGCACATTAGCAGGTGCTGGGCTAGGGGTCCCGTCTGTGACATGCTGAACAGCATAAGAGAAACACCAATTTGTAATGTGAAGCTGCTTTATTCAGTGTGATACCTGTTTTAATCACCAGGTCTGTTTATTTTGGAGAGGAGGAGACCTCTGTGGATAATTCGGCTCCCAGTAAAAATCCCCTGAACAATGCGCACTGAAGGAACCAGGAAAAGTTTCAGCTGGTTGCAGTCTGCAATCCTCACCACTAGATGCCACTAATCCCCCTAAATCTTACACTCTGCTACTTTAATATTAGCAAATGTATATGCTTAATTAACATTAGGACTTATCATTTAGCATCACAGTTAGCTGACTTTCCGTAGCATAAATAGCATAGTGGTGGTGTTATTGGTTGATTGTATTCTTCCAGCTTATTTGTAGCCACAGGGCGTTGTTTTCCTTTATACCAAATCATTAAAAAAATTGTATGCCTGTCACCACAGACACAAATAGGATAGAAGCGGATCAAGAGACAGACCCGCCCTTCGCTTTATCTCTTTCTCAAACACAGACCAAATGGTAAAACTAGGCAGTGCTGATCAAAAAGCCAGCCAATATTATGTCACTGTGTTGCCCATTTCCTGCCCGAAATGTCTTCAGTAACATATTTTAGTTTATCGTTTAAGTGTAATTCTATATCGTATGTTACCAGCCGATAGCCATATTGTTTCCAGTGGAAAAACGGCCAAGCTTGCAGTACGTCACACACCAGCAGCAGTGTTTATTGGTCTGTTGGATGTTAAGACCATCTTTCCAGCAGTGAAATACTTCCTTAACTTGCTGTTGGTTTGGGACACCATGACCTGTATGCCTGGAATTCTGGGAATCTGCGCACATTCCTCAAGCACATATCATACATTTTACATGTGTTAGCCCAACACTAATATTTAATTATTTTGGTCCTGTCTTGTCTTGTCAATGAAAGCACATTTTGTCATAGTTTTTATTACCAAAGATCAATTTTTAGCTCGTCAACGTCTTGTCCTAGTCATGGAGAAAAGGTTTAGTTTTTGTTAATGAAATCAAAACAGTTTTAAATTCAAGCTAACGCAGATATCTTAAAAGGAGCCATTTTTGGAGAGAGTACACTTATTTGCTTTAGTTAAATGAATTAAATGAGAAGTAACATGTAACAAGGAGGTAATAAGCATTATTCAAATAAATGTCAAACTATTCCTTTAACCACAATAACTAAATAACAAACGTGACTGTCCCTCCCTCAACCCCTCCTAGCTCCTCCCAGCATCACCAGCGTATGGGCGGCTAACGTCACCGGAACCTCCTTTTGTGTCTACTGGTCCAGCCACTTTCAGACAAACCAGACCTACCAGGTTGTCCTGAGCAATGGGTCAGAGGTCATTCAGTCTTGGGGAACCAGTCAGACCATGTTGGAGGTGAGGGATCTACTGCCTGGGGTGCTCTACAATGTTACTGTCACGCCTCGGTCCTGTGGAGGCCAAGGAGTCGCACTTCAAGTATCAGTCAAGACTGGTAAGACCTGTGCACAAAAATGAAGGTGATGTTCCTGTACCTTTAACTTTGGATGTTTTTTAAATCACAGTAGTGTCATGAAGCTTCAGTCCATGTATAAGATAGCTGTGTGACCTTAATGCGACCACAGATTTTTATCCTAGGGAGTAATACAGTAAGTAAAGCGAAAAAATTGCCCTTAATGACTGATGTGTGATGAAGACGAGAGGAAATTTTTAGATTAGGCCCAGGGCTGGGAAGAGGGCTGACATTTAACCGTGGAAAATGTGTGTGTACCAAGCAAGCCTTTTCTTTGTAGATGCTCAGACTCTTGACGTCACAGTGCGACTAACCAACATCGAGTTTACTGCTGATCTGCAGAACACCAGCAGCCAGGCCTACGAAAACCTCACTGAGAGCATTGGAGCGGAGGTGGGTTTGCTACAGCGATTATGCAGTGACAGCATGTGATCTGTGAATAGAATTCCACTTACTGTAAATATGTCCAATGAATTACCAAAGTTGAATTAACAAGTTGTTTTACTTCATTCACTTATCCTAAAATGAGTCTGACTTTGGGACTTTGTCACCAACAGATCTACCAGTCTCTGTCTCCAGAGATCAAGGCCCTGGTGGATTCACACCAGGTCAGAATTGAGATCAGAGGCTTCTCGCCGGGAAGCGTGGTGGTCATCTTTTCCATCATCTCCACCCCGAGTCAAAGCCAAGACATCAGTAATGTGTTGACGGCTGTGCTGAACTCCCTGATAAACATCACCAAATACGCTGTGGATAGAAACAGCACAAGCACAACTGGTATGTTTCTTTATATTCTCTTTTCTGACAGTGTGTTTTATGAGACCAGGGCTGGTAGGAATAAAACTGAGAAGTGCTTCAAAGCATAGTCTTATTGTGCTAAAACTGAATGTCAGCAAAGTCTAAGCTGGATTTTACACATCAAGATCAGATTCGATTTGTGACTCAAGGTTAGTACTGCTCAAGGTCCTATTTTACACCTGGAGCAAAGCGCAGCACAACTGTCATTACTAGTTTCAGACTTACACAATTATCGTTATTTATTTTGAAATCTTTTTGTTGCACTTTTCGAACATATTCATCATTCAAAAAATAAAAAGGGTAGTGGCAGTTTCACATTTACTGTGAGATGGTGGTGCTCATGTTGTGTAAGTAGCAAATATACGTGGGGCCATCAGTGCACCCATGGGTGCGTAGGCCTTAAAATGAGGTGTGGTCAGGCCCATTGTTGGTGTATTGCTAATTTGAAGTAGCAGAAAGTGATCGTGCCCCTAACCAACAAAAACCTGGTCTGAAGTCAGCATGGCATGTTATTTTCCTGCTATTTAAAGGGCACATTATTCAGATAGTAGGATGCGCCTACGTAGACAGGTTCACAACTCTCTGCTTGTTACACACAGGAATGTGCTGATGGACTGCAGGTGTGTGAAATAATACAGCATGAATGTGGAAAATATTAATTATCCATCCATTTTCTGTAACTGCTTGTCCTGTTAGGGGTCGCAGGGGGGGCTGGAGTGTATCTCAGCTGACACTGGGTGAGAGGTGGGGTACACCCTGGACAGGTCACCAGACTATCACAGGGCTGACACATAGAGACAGACAACCATTCACACTCACATTCACACCTACGGACAATTTAGAGTCACCAATTAACCTGCATGTCTAAAATGTGAATAAAGCAGAGCTGCAGAGCTGCAGAGCTGCTGTCCGACTCCCCATTAAGACTCATTTATTATTTCAGAAGCTAAAAGTTTTGTTCTGTTTCCTCTAACAAGATTATAAGTACAGTATATATTTGCCGCAGTGACATCACTGCTCTTATTGCATTACTCTCAGCAGAAAACCATCTGTTTCTCCAATTTGCTGAATTTGCGATGTAACTAGCAATGCACCAAGTGCAGGCTCACCTGGCTTTTACCGGGAATAGGAGATGACACTCTAATCGAATTAATTCATGTTACACCCAAACATATGATAAATTAAGGAACTAAATACAACCCCATTGCCCCTTGCGCCTTACATTGCACTCAGATTATGCGTCGTTTAACGAAGTTGGACACGTTCTAGATGCACTTGTGCCATGCATTTTAGACTATGAGCTTTAGATTGTTTTCAGTCTGTGAAAACAGTTCTGATAGGAGCTTTCCAAAGTCTGGGGGAAAAAAATCCCTGATGATGTCATTTGGGTTATCCCAGCTTCAAATTCTTATCAGAAAGCCTTTGTTAAAAACTGGGGACAGGAGTTTGAAAGAAAAGGTCATTTACTAGGCATGGAAGGCTTATCACATGAGTTGCACTGTGGGGATTGTAGGATGCAGCGTTTTTGGATCTTGACTCATACAAGCATCTCAAAGGCAACCCTTTTAGCGTTAAAAAAACCCAATCAAGATATCTGAAAAATTCCAACAAGTTTTAGAAAATCTAACGGATGTTGATCTGTAAGCAGCTACAAAACAGTACCAAAGATAACATGAAGCCTGACTTACTGAGCACAGTATTTTTGCTTTTTGTAGATTTTAACGAATGTGCTTCAGGGGAAAATGACTGTTCGCAGTCGGCTACATGTACAAACACCTGGGCCTCCTACACATGTGTTTGCCAGGATGGATTCATAGACAACAACCCAGAAAGGCCTGGACGAGCCTGTCAGGGTATGGTACAGTGTGGAAGTGGGAAAGATTGATTTTACACAGGTTCTATGCAACTACATAATGGCAGGATATCTTTGCATTTGGTAACCAGTGTGTTTTGTCTTGTTCAGCAATCGCAACCACCACGACTGCCCCTACTACCACCACAACTGCTCTTATAACCACCGCGACTGCCCCTACAACCACCGCTATTGCCATTACAACCACCACTACTGCCCCTACAACCACTGCTGCCCCTACAACCACTGCTGCCCCTACAACCACCATGGCTGCCCCTACAACCACCCCTACAACCACTGCTGCCCCTACAACCACCATGGCTGCCCCTACAACCACTGCTGCCCCTACAACCATTACTACCCCTACAACCACCATGACTGCCACTGCAACCACCATTTCTGCCCCTACAACCATTGCTGCCTCTGCAATTACCACTACTGCCCCAACAACCACCATGACTGCACCAACAATAACTGCTGCCCCTGCAATCATCACTACTGCCTCACCAACCGCCACAACTGCACTAACAACCACCACAGCTGCCCCAACAACCACCACAACTGCACCAGCAACCACCACTACTGCGTCAACAATCACCGCTGCCCCTGCAATCATCACTACTGCCTCAACAACCATCACTGCTGCCCCAACAACCACTACTTCCCCAACAACCACCACTGCTGCACCAACAACTGCCACTGCCGCAACAACCAGCGCCCCAATAACCACTGTTACTGCACCAACAACCACCACTACTTCTACAATAACCACTATTCCTACAACCACCACGACTACTTCAACAACTACCACCTCTACTGCAATGATACCCATGACCTCTACCCCTACAACCACTCTTACCATACCCACTACCACCATTACTTCTCCTACAACCAGTGGTGGTGCCGTGAGAACTGCCACCACAGCCATCTCAGTCCAGTGCAGACTTGCTGCCATCACTGTGACAATTGACAGGGATTTTCTTCAGAACAACAACATCCGGGAGAGCACCCTATATTTAGGCTTGCCGGAATGTGGCGTCAATGGAGGCAATGCCACCCATGCCCAGCTGACGGTGGCCTGGAATGAGTGTGGCACCAGCCTCGTGCATGTGAGTTGTGAAAAAGTGTTGCATTAGGGAAGCTTTTGCATTTTCCTGTATGATTCAAAGACACTATGCCTGCCAGTTTGAGTGCATTAACCCTAATTATACTCCAAACTGCTTGTGACCTTTGGTATTTTAGAATGACACCTACTACACGACATCTGTAACCCTGTTTAACTCCATGGACATGTACACGTCATCCAGTGGAGCAGTGGAGGTACCCAGAAAACGCTTGGAGGTTCCCATCATGTGTACCTACATGAAGAGCATGCTCATCTCCGCTGACTTCGGCTCCATGGGGTACGCTTCACTTATTGTCATTACTCAGCATGCTTTAGCATTTTTGAAAACAGCCTTTTGAGCCAAAGATTGATACCACTCTTTGTCCTGTTCGGTAAATATGATACTAGAGCCAGCAGATGGTTAGCTTAGCTTAGCATAAAGACGAGATTGCTAGCCTGGCTGTCTCCAAAGCTCACTAAGTAACCAGTACCTCACCAGTAAGGTAGATATTTCTCGAAACCCTTTTTGCAGTGTGTTCCTGGTGTCATTTTCTCTGTATTTTTCTCCATCTCCAGGTATGACATGATCCAAGACCTCATCATGGGCTCTGGGTCATTCCAGGTGACAGTGCAGCTGATGAACGGCACAATGCCTCTACCCCACAACTACAGTCTGTCGTCCGAGGAGACTGTGGTGGTGGAGGTCAGCGTCAACACCTCCTCAGACCAGATTAAAGTGGTCATCAACAAATGTTGGGCCACTCCCACCCAAAACCCTGCGGACACCCCCAGCGAAACCTTCCTGGAGAACAGGTCTGCGTCTACCTGCTAGTGCTATCACTATTTCCATTAGTATTAGTATTTGGCTCGAATCAATGATGAGCAGCCTAGTCAGACAGTCGTCTATGTTTGCAGCAATGTAGTGTTTTCTTACAACCTGAAACAGACGGCTGGATATGATCTCAGACTGTCATTTTTAAGTCTGTATAGACACAGTTTACAACCATATCAGATGCAGACAAAGACTTAAAAAGTTCCTTGCCTCCGTCTCCACAGCTGTTCCTTGAACCAATACACCACAGTGCTGATGAACGGGAACTCCAGCACTTCACGTGTGTCTGTGCAGATATTCTCAGTTGTCGACATGGATGTGATTTATCTGCACTGCCAGGTCCAGATCTGTGTGGAGATTGGATCGGATACCTGTGTGCCTGTGAGTACCTCCTATTTAAAAAAATAAATCTGTCACAACCTTGCAGGATGAACTTGAGTGTATGACCACTCGAGAGATGTTCCCACCGTCAGTTTACGCTCACTACAAGTTTTTTTTTGCCACTGACAAGCTCAGATTATTATTCAAAGTGTCTGACAACATTAAGGAAAGGATCCCTGCGGAGAAAGACCTTTTCGTTAAAGAGTAAGATCCTTTTTGTTTAACCAGAAACAGCCCTGAAATCACCATCGCTAATTTCACCAGACTCTATTTGAATAAGCAGTCATTTTAGTGTCTATTTTTATCATTTTATGTTCCAGCGAGATCACTGTGGTCCTCCACTGCTTTACCTCTTAATGTACCTCATTTGTCCCACGGAAGTATTAGTGAGAGTACTTTCTGTTTTTATGCCCCTTAACCATGGAATTCACTGCCTCTGGATATTAGAGTGGCAAACTCTTGGTATTTTCTAATTTCAAAAGCTGTATTTCCCATAACTCACTTAGACACAAAAACATAAGAAAAAAATGTCCAGGTTGAAGAATACCAAACTTACCCTTTAGATGTTTGAACAACCAGAATATTCTCCTTTGTCGTCTTTGCTCGTGTGTTCTTGCAGGACTGTCTACAAAGAACATCTCGGTCTTCACACACAATCGGATCGACTCTTAGGACCTATGGGCCTGTGTGGAGGTCAGGTGAAGGTGAGCACTTTTACACAGAATCACAACGGTGGTTCTGTCAGGAGAGGAATATTTTTCAGCTGCATGCCTCTGTTGTGTTTAAAAGTGAGTCAAAAATGGGATTTAGTTCCAGCTGATGTAGCAATGACACTTAAGCTTCTACTCGGCTGCAGATGAGCTGACCAGTTTTCAAAGTATTGCAGCATCAGGGTCTTTGGTATCCATTATAAACTTGTGTCTCTTCATTTTAGAATTTGAATAGGCCATCTGACTATTGAGTTATGGCAGTAGTGCTGCTTTCTCTATCATCAGTCTGGTGGAGAGGCCAAGTTGAAGTAGCTTGATGGAAAACACACGTTTCAAAAGCTCTGAAGTTGATCGCATATATTTGAGGTACCTTCATCTGAAGTGAATTATTTCTTTTCATGATAAACTCATGAGTTGAATTGAAATTTTAGCCTTTTGGAAGAGTGGCGTTATAAGAGCTGGTGCTTATAAAAGACGCAGTATTTAGAATAATCTCTTCAACATTTTGTTGTTCAAAGGAGTGACTCTTTTAACAGCATTTTCAGATGAATGCTCTTTTTTTTGTTAATACTTCGACACATGTTCTTGCAGACTCCTTGGAAGAGGGTTACACCACTCTTCACATAGTTGGACTCTCCTGTCTCGGAATTGGCCTGTCGCTCTTATTCATCATTGGTTTCCTCTGCCTTTTCTACTACCAGAGGAACCGCATTGGAAACTACAACTTCAACGCCAAACCCAAGCAGGAGAACTTCACCTACCTTGTCTTTAACACCTAGGGGTGCAGCAGATACATTTAGTAGGCTATTACAGTACAGCTGCCACCGGGTGGCACTGTTGCCCCACTCACATTTTAGTTCTCACCAAACACTGCAAATCTTTGCACATTAAACAATGAAGGAAGTACAGATTATATTTATTTTTCACCTTCTCCATTGACATATATTTAAGATATTAAAATGATAGAGTAGTTTCACACAGATTATACATATTTCCTGAATGTTAAACTTTAAAGGTTCAGTGTGTAGGATTTAAAGGGCTATATTGGCAGAAATGGAATATAATATAATAAGCATGTTGTATTTGGTGAATAATCACTGTAAAATAAGAATAGAACAGTTTTTGTTACCTTACAATGAGCTGTTTATATCTGTAAAGGGAGCGGGTCCACTGCCACGGAGATCGCCATGTTGCACCCCCATACAGTAGCTCAGATAGGGCCATTTGTGTTTTTGCATCGGCCACTGTAGTTTGCACCCCCTCTGCAACAAGAGCATCGGGAAAAACAGATTTTTTTTTTAACGTGAAACTGCTTTATTCAGTGTTTTTACCGGTTTAAACCACCTGGTTGGTTAATTTAGAGAAGAGACCTCTGCATATAATTCAGCTCCCTGTAAAATCTCCTGAAGTTCTGGATTTTAAATCATCAGAGATAAAAGGTGATGGGCTAGCGGTTCGTCTCTGACATGCCAAACAGCATCAGAAAAACATTGATTTGTAATGTGAAACAACTTTATTCAGTGTTTTTACCGGTTTATATGATCAGGTCTGTATATTTTGGAGAGGAAGAGACCTCTGTGGAGAATTTGGCTCATGGTAAAAAACCTCCTGAATGTCTGGACATGCCAAACAGCATACGAGAAACACCAAACTCTTTTACACTGTCTGTTCAAGGTGGCAGTATTGCCTCGCCGAGCTGTATGTAAGGTACAATTGCAGAATAAGTGAACAGAATTGTCTTACCTTCAAGCCACCATGGGGGGGAGTGAAAGTGTCGAAACGGTGCCTGTATATTTCACTGGTTTTAATCACCTGGTTTGTTTGTTTTGGAGCGGAAGAGAAGTCTACGGATAATTCGGCTCCCGGTAAAAACCTCCTGAACAATAAACGCCCAAAAAAAGTCTAACCAGGAGAAGTTTCAGCAATCTGCAATTCTCTCTCCGCTAGATGCCACTGAATCCCCCTAAATCTTACACACTGGACCTTTAAAGAATAGATAGATAGATATGCCTTGTTAAGATAAGAAATGTCTGTGAACAACGTTTGAAGCTACATTTGGCCCTCAGCCTAGACAAAGAGGCATGAGGCATGATGATACTGGAGAGAAAATGAAAATTTACATATTTAGATATTGATAATACCCATTGAGTACAGAGAATATCTCACTATATCACATCTACTTCACATCAAAAATTGTAATGTAATGAGTTTGCACTGAACTGCATTGCATATCTTTGTATAAGTTATCATGTCATCAAATGTGCTTAATTTATTGTGCAATATTGGTCAAGCACAGTTCTCACTTTATTTTCTTTTAGCTGCTATTTTTCTACAATAACACATTATGTATTTGTACTGTTTGTTACACATTTTGTTGTCACTTATATGATCTCTCCTGCTGTAAGTGGTGTAACAATAAACATGTCATGTATGGATGTAGACACTAGAGGGTGCTGCTGTCACAGTTCTTCAGCTTTAGAAAAACAAGGGAAGATGGCTTCCTGCATGCACAGAGATAAGATGTACACACTGTTTACAGAGGACAACAAAAGGCATGAGACAGAATGAGGAAAAGTTGCAGTCGTAGTCATATTTGAAATCTTTCTCTTGGATTGAATCGAGATGGTGAAGGATGTCTTGCTCCTCCTTTAATCAGGGATTATATGAAAAAGATCTAAGCCTTTCTCAGTCGAGCAGAACTGAAGAGGAGGATCCAGCCCCCCCCCCATGCATCCCATAATCCCACGTTGTTGACTACAGGGTCAAAAGCGCAGCTCCTGGATCGACGGAGAG
This sequence comes from Epinephelus moara, assembly GCF_006386435.1. Classification (NCBI taxonomy): domain Eukaryota; kingdom Metazoa; phylum Chordata; class Actinopteri; order Perciformes; family Serranidae; genus Epinephelus; species Epinephelus moara. The sequence goes on along the minus strand of NC_065508.1, from coordinate 23,566,920 downwards.
GGGCTGAATACTAAACAGGAGAGGCTTTCTCTTTGAGAGGAGGTCCCTGGAGACATGCGGAGAAGGAGGCCTTACTACCATCTGGAGGGCTGCAAATGCTCCGCCTCCTAATTAACCCATTCAGCTTCACCGTCTGAGACCTGGCAACCCGTCTCTATGGCAACAGCCCATTGCAGGGATGGAGGGAGGGAGGGAGAGCAGCAGCGATCAAAAGGGGAGAGAAAGAGCGGGGAATCATTTTACTTTAAAAGCATGTAATTGGGTGAAATGTGCCTTTATTATTGGTTTAAATCTAAATTTAGATTTCTGGGCTTCATCTTAAAATTCCCACTTCCTCCTTTAATAAGTGTTTTGGTTCTGTTCGGATGGCCTTGGATTGTAAAAACAGCAATGAGCAGGTGTTTGATCGTGGCCACAACAATCAAACACGGTTAAATACACCAAACAAATGTCGAGGGAGTGATTCCCAAATGTGTAAATGAGGCCTTGGGGATTAGACGGTTGGTCTGGAGGAGACATTATTCTTTCCACTCCGTCCGTCTATATTCCGGAAAGCAGCAGAGCCGCATCCTTCTTAATGGCTGCAACATGATATTGTGCCTCTACAGTCCTTCCTCTTTTTCCTCCTTCTCTTCCTCACATCCATCTGTCGCTAGTCATCCAGGTCAGGGCGTCTCTGAGACACAGTCATTTATCATGCTTTACAGTGCATGTGTGTGTGTGTGTGTGTGTGTGTGTGTGTGCAGGATCTCCAAAGGCTTTCACTCACGCAGGTCATTACTAATTAAACACCCATATTGTGTTTTTATAGAGCAGCTCAGGACCCTGTGTGTAATGGATTGTAATCCTCAAATGTGGGCAGTTTAATTGTGCTGTCAAGGGGCTGTTATAAATCAGTCACCTGCTACGTGACTGTTGCTTGTCAATTAATTTCATTAATGTATCTAATGAAACATTTACTGAAGTGGAAATCTGCGGTACTTGTGCTTTACTTGAGTTTTTCCATTTTAAACCATTTCATACGTTCCCTTATGATCCCTTAGCGAGGTAAAAGTACTAATACTACACTGTAAAAATATTCTCTTACTGGTAAATGTCCTCCATTTAAAATGTATAAAAGTATGCAAGTTTGATCAGGAACATGTATTTAAGTTTTAAAAGTAAAATGCAGAAAAATTTAAATCAATCTAATAAATCAGGATGAATAAAATAATAAAAGTCTTCCAGCGGCACAGTGGTGCAGTGGTTAGCATTGTCACCTCACAGCAAGAGGGTTCCTGGTTCCAATCCAGGCTGGGGGGTTCGAGGCTCTTCCACGACGAGTTTACATGTTGTCAGTGTGGGTTTTCTCCAGGTGCTCCGGTTTCCTCCCACAATCCAAAGTCACGCAGGTTAATTGGTGACTCTAAATTTCCCGTGACCATAAATGGTTGTCTGTCTCTATAAGCTGTGTTCGAAATCGCTCCCTATCACGGATATAGTGCACTATATAGTGTGTTTACCATTTTGTAGTGTTGTTCGAATTCTCCGCGGTTAATTTCATTCACTATATAGTGGACTATAAAATACCCACAATGCACAGCAAATGTGAGTGAACAAACGATGTACCCTACATTTTACTCCCGTATACCACAATGCAATGCTGTCGTCTTTTGCCAGAGGAGAAGAAGAACAACAACCGCAAAGATGGCACAAAAAGAAAAGCAACGAATAGGATGCTAGCCGGTAACGTTAGCTCACGAGCTAACAATAGCCACTTAGCTCGCATGAGCCAGGTAGCTTGTAGCTCGTGCACTATCGTGGGCTATTACAGCTCACAATGCAGACACACAACCGTAGCTGACAAAACCAACGTCCACACCATTGACATTTCAACAATGTATTGACAAAAAGTACAACCACCATTCAGTTCGATCATCCTCAAAGCGCCCGGTTTGTTTACATGATGCTCGGCGCGTCCACTTGCGTCACAGGAGTATGCAGTGCAGCTAGTGACGCAACCACGTTCAGAAAATTTCAGTTAGTGTCCGAAATCTAGTTCAGTCGTTCCCCATGTAGTGCACTATATAGTAAACACGAAATAGGGAATAGTGAGCTAGTGAGTGAGTGGACAGTTTCGAACACAGCTTATGTGTCAGCCCTGTGATAGTCTGACGACCTGTCCAGAGTGTACCCCGCCTCCCGCCCAACATCAGCTGAGATAGGCTTCAGCTTTTTTTCTTTTTTTTTTTACTTAATATGAATACTTCCTTTCCTTCACCACAGATGTATTTGCTGTTGATGCAGGTAAAATCCAAAGGTCTGTACCTTTTGATTGGTGATCTTCACTCGTTGCGTGTAAAAACTGTATTAAAAGTGACAGAAATGCTATACAGAGCTTCAAGAATAGACGTTTCTATAGTCTTTCTCTTACTACTAACAAGTATTACCAGTGTAACACATCAGAATCGATAGTAGTCCACTCTTCTCACATGAACTGTGTCTCAATTCAGGGGCTGCAGCCTTCGAAGGCCAATTGCATCACATTGGCGAGACCACAGTTATCCCATTTCGAAGGCTCCCTCAGATGTGTCTGAGAAATGCAGCCTTCTTTCCCAGTATTTGGAGGATGCAACGGATGAGTCCTTCGTGGCCCATCCTATCCCAAGTTGCATTGCGCACCGGTGATGAATATATATTGAGTTAGGTTAACTAACAGTTGTTAACTAGCTAACGGTTAACTGTTGTTAACATTACTCTTAGCTAAAGCACACAGCTTAAACAATTCTGATTTAATAAGTTTACCTGAAAACGGTCCTCAATCAGCCTGAAATTTATCAAACGGCGGTGTCTCTAGTGGTGAATCATTTCCTCAAGTATTGAGTAAAAAACATATAATAACAATCTCTGGGTCCATGATTTAGGGCTAGGGCAGCTGGTAATAGGAACACCAATGGGTAGGGGTGAGAACAACTGGTGATGCAACCAGGAAGTCCTCTGCAGACCAGACCATCCCATTTCAGCCGTTTGGTTTGGCTGATGTGGTCTTCAAAGGACATGGCTGATGTAGACCGTGAAGGCTGCGTCCTTCAAAGGCTTCAGCCCCTGAATTGAGACACCACTACAGTCCTCTTTGGGTTTAGAAATATCTGTGAGTTTTACATCAAGATGGCTGACTTGCTGACTGATAGATTGAGTGTGACGTCCTTTCCACCGTGCTTCTTAAAGGCAACAGTTTCTCCATGAACAACACAAACCCCAGAAATCTTCAGCACCAGTGCAAGTTGTGAGAAGACCTTATCTGAAGCTGTGTGCATGTGAGAGGTTATGAACATAATCATATAAACTGTCATTTACAGTTGGCTATGAAGCTAACAGCAGTAATGAAGCAAAGCCAGTGTAATGAGGAGCAATATAAACTGTGACAATGAAACAGCTTCTCTGTACCAAAACCTTAAACCAGCTGCTCAGTCTTGTTTCCTGCCCTGTTTTTTAATCTCTCTTTCCCCTTATGTGCTGGACTGTAAGCCATAAATGAAATATGAGTACCTGCCTTAAAGAGGCACCCATAAACGCTGCCAAAAATCACTTCCAAAAATGCATCTTGTGCTTTTTAGGGAAAATGGGCAAACCATTGCTCTTTGCTTTCTGTTGGTTGACTTGGAGTGCAGACAGGAGTGCACAGTGACAGGTTCTGTCCTAGATTTTGTGCAGCAGGGATACATATGGTTAGGCAAGTAGAGCTGTTTGATATAGCAGCTTTATAGTACTGGGCTTGTGTCAGTGTTGTTTCATGGAATAAACTTGCGAGGGTTGGGTAGCCCTCTGTTTTCGTCCTCACGGTGTCCTGGTGTCAAACAGTTACCGTTTCATCACTACTACAAATGCAGCTGTAGCCAGTATCTCACTATCACTATCCTCACTCATATGTCAAGAAGCTACAAATTATACTCAGCCACAAAATAAGCCTGAAAAGCTGGAAATCAGAAGTACAGAGAGTTGTTGCATAGAGATGATACACCATCTCATCTAGTTGCAATGGTGTGAACCAGCAGGTTTTTAGAACGTTGCAGAACGGTGCATTGCAAGAAGTTGCCTGTTTCAACTTGTCTCATCGCGAGTCTTTGGTTTGAACTGGGCGTTAAACTAATACAGATGGATGTTTAAGTGCTACTTGGACGGAGATGGATGGTATTTTGTGAAAGTGTCATTGCATCTTGTCAGTTAAAGAGGCTAAAATTAGCACATTAACTGGGGTGTTGTATTTCCATCAGTTCAGCCAGAGCTGATGAATACCTGTGACCACTGCAGAGTCATTTGATCTGGGTGTAAATGCTGATTGTAACCTTTCCCATTACATTTAAAAATCAGGTGTTAGCGGGTGCTAGTGGGTTTCTTGTGCAGTGGATAAGGGACTCGAAATAGATAGATAGTTCCTGGTTTAAATAAAAATATTGACAATTTTTGAGCATTTCATTCAGGCCAACTTCTTGTGTGGCTGCTTGTGCTATCATTCAAAGATCTCCTCCAGACAGGTTTTAAGACGAAGACAAAGAAGAAGAAGACGTACTTTATTGATCCCGAGGGGAAATTTCATGAAAAGAGTCGAAACAAAAAATCCAAATCAGTGTAGTGGAATCAGAGATATTATCTTCTCTATTTTGTGCCTTCTTCTTCCTCGTCCAAACCTCATGACCCACAATGCAACTCAACCACTGACAGTGACATCACAAATTCAAGTATGTTTTACTAGCAACAATTTAAGTAGCCTCAAGCAGAGATGAGGAGCCGGCTACAGAGGTCTGGAAGGCTCACTTATTTGTAATTCACATCTCCAAATTTTCTTTTTCAGTTTCAAACTTGTAGTCTTCAGAACCAGCCTGTTATTTGAGGCAGTTCATCAGATTTCACATACAGCTCCCTCTGAAGCCCCTTTGTGATGGTCCGACAAGCTGTCGCAGTAAGCATGGAGCCCACACTGTAACTAACTGCACTCCCTGAAGAAATATTATCATTTTTTTGGGAAAATGAAAGAGTGATTGCAGAGAGAAGCAGACAGAGGGGTCTACAGTCTGTGTTTGAAGGATATATCCAGGATGTCAAACTGACTCAGCAGCAACAACAGGTTAAAAAGACAAAGATAGAAGCTAAAGCCGAACTATAGGCTACAGATCACAGTGTAAAAGTGAACCACCACATCACTGCTGATCACCACACAAGACAATGAATTTAAAGGGAAACCGGCCCGATGCTACATTATGATTGGCTAGTCTGCATCTGGGGGTGGGACTTAGCTAAGGGTCAATTGGATGGATGAAAGTTATCTAACTAGTACCAAATGTTTTCAAATGCCAAGTCCATAGCTTATCATAATTTAACCATCTTTTTTAATGTTTCCATCCCACAGTTTACACTCCTTGTTATACAGTTACACGTCATGGGCCAAATGTCACATAGCAAATGTAGGAGCCTTTGCTACATGTTGAACTCTTCATCACTTCACACCACACTTGAAAATGACTGACCATATAACAAAAACTACAATCTGCAAGTTATGATTATTTATTTACACTAAAACAAATGTACAGTACAGGTTTTTTTATAATTGTTGTATAAGCACTTAATGGCGTGGTATTTCTAATGATATTGACATAATTAGAAATAAATAAATTGCATGAAACCAGAAAATGATGTAGCACCTTTGCAATAATGCCATGGGTCAAACAGCTGCGACCTTGCTGTCTCAAACATGCGTATCTCAAACGTGTGGGCTTCCTCTTGGATAGCAGGATTTTATATATTTTTTTGGGATTCATCTCTTTTCCTAATCCAACTTAGTTGCAAATACTAGATATTTACAGTACAGAGCAGCAGTCTCCGTATGAGGTGTATCTGCCTTCATCCTGACAGGCAGAACTACTCAGTCTGGTTCGCATCTAGGGCAAAGCGTACGCTGCTCCTCCGAGGCTCGGGTCTCTCCAGCAGTGGTGGTGATGGTTCTCCTCCAGCAGCACCCTGGGAATGATGATGACTGGGTCGGAGAACCTCGTCCTTAGCATCTCTAGGAGGCAGCACATGATTATGATACCAGAGAAGAAGGAGACAGAAAGAGACACATGATGAGGCATTTCTCTCAGGCGAACAAGTCATTGGGTAGATTTGGGATGAACACCCTGTGACCGCTCATTTCAGATCAGAATATGAGGCGTCTATTTTAGGGCTGAAAGTTGCAACATAACTATGGAGCTTCTTTTCATGTTTGCTTGTCACAAATAATACAGAAAAATGCATAAAGGAAATCTGAAATCTAGAACAAAGTGACTTACAATTCAAGTAATATGTATTGAAAAAAGAATATAAAAGCCATTGTGCCTTAGGAATACACATGTAACGTAGCTTTCAATCTATTTCTAACAATGCATTGGACAGCTTTACATTTGGATCAATTCAAACTGTCGATTTAAATCTATTCTTTGACCCATTCAATTAGTCACAGTGACACTATGAAGTACAGGATGCCAATAGTGCAATGAGGGTCTCGGGGTGTTCTGTGTAAGACTAGCTACAAGATGCAGTCCATTTATGGCAAAAAGTCCAATTCGAATGGAAATACTTTAGCAGTAAATCAGAGTGAAGATCTTTAACATGCACTTACAATTTCCTTTGAACTGTGTGTTTCCAAAGCAGAGCCGCTTCCCTCATTCCATTCATACTTACCTCTCATCTTATATCCAAGCTAACACAAGTCTAGACCAAATTATTAAGCACAACATCAGATTGCAGGTCCAACAGATAACAGTGGCAGCATGCTTTTGAGACAAATTTGGAATAAAGAAAAACAAAACATTATAATGTAAACATAATATGAAACGTTCTGCTAGTGACAACAAGCTAAAATGCAACAATCCAATCACAAGAAAAAATGGTGGCATTGTATGTTGTGTTGGTATTTGCACGTTATTATGTACCAGTTATGTTGAAACTACATTATAACTACATTGTGGTTAATGTGTTGTTAAGTTTAGGACACACAAACTACTTGGTTCTGAAAAGATAATGTTATGGCTTAAAATACCTGGTTTGGTTGGCATAGTTCTGACTGGAAACAGTGACGTCTCAGGAAAAAACAAACTATTTTTGTGCCTCTAGCCCATTGGGTGCCTAAAAAGTTGACAGACACACAGTGATGACTAGCTACAAAAACAGTGACAGGTTACTACAAAACACCCATGTTTGGTGCCTAAAAAGCAGCTGGGAAAAACAAAAACTGGTCGCAACAGAACACCTTTGTTTGGTGCCAATAAAGCCACTGTAAAAACAGCGGCAGGTTCCTACAAAACACCCACATTTAGTGCCTAAAAAGTCGCTGGAAATACGATGGGTTGCTTCAAAACACCCATGTCTGGTGCCTAAAAAGCTGCTGGAAAAACATTGACAGGTTGCTACAAAACACAAATATCTGGTGCCTAAAAGGCTGCTGGGAAAAACAGTGATGGGTTGCTACAAAACACCCATGTTTGGTGCCTAAAGGGCTGCTGGAAACACAGTGATGGGTTGCTACAAAACACCCACGTCTGGTGCCTAAAGAGCTGCTGGAAAAACAGTGACAGGTTGCTACAAAACACAAATATCTGGTGCCTAAAAGGCTGCTGGGAAAAACAGTGACAGGTTGCTACAAAACACCCATGTTTAGTGCCTAAAGGGCCGCTGGAAACACAGTGATGGGTTGCTACAAATCACCCATGTCTGGTGCCTAAAAAGCTGCTGGAAAAACAGTGGGAGGTTGCTACAAAACACCCATGTCTGGTGCCTAAAAAGCTGCTGGAAAAACAGTGACAGGTTGCTACAAAACATCCATGTCTGGAACCTAAAAAGCTACTGGAAAAACAGTGACAGGTTGCTACAAAACACAAATGTCTGGTGCCTAAAAGGTTGTTGGAAACACAGTGGTGGGTAGCTACAAAACACCCATATTTGCTGCATTAAGCTTTTTATCGTGACGTATTTGCAAATATACAATGCCAACATTTTTGTTTGGCGACTGGGCTGGATGCAAATGCTACACTTTATAACATGTGAGTGATCTGCCTCATAAATGAATGTAATCTCCACTCTTTTACCTGGGTGGATAATTCAACAGTCATGCAGTTTCTTTTAACCATGAAGAGTGGGTGCATTACAGCAGCCGAGAGGCTCAGGCATGGCTGAAGATGTCTGGGCTAAACCTGGGGCCTCCTTAAGAATGGGCACCTTAAGGAACCTTACATGTAGGATGTGACAGCAGGCAGTCAGACAGCCCCATTCACCCTAGTCTAGTGTCCATATGGAAGAGAAATATACAGAAGTGCTATGACCTGAGGAGTAGACCAGAGATAATGTGGTGAAACAAAACTGTGCCACTGTAATAGAAAACAAACGGAAACCATAACTCCATGAGCATGTATGAATGGGAATGAGTGGCATTTGTGGCTCGTGGTCTATTTCCTTTCGCTGCTCTCATGATCGATTACCTGGGATTGGGTAGTGCACAGCCCCACAGGTGTTGCTTTAGAGTCTGCACCCAGCCAATATCTCGGATTGGCTGGCAGAGTTGTATGTAGTGGTACTGTTTTAGCACAACCCTTCAAATGAATCAGAATGTCACTCATTAGCACATGACAAATTGGACACAGCATGAGAAAGAACAATATGATCTCAGCATCATATCACACATTAGTGGGTGTTTTCTTTTTTCTCGCATAAAAGAGCATCATTCGTACATTAACTAGAAGCCTAAGAAGCACATGACATCTTATTCTGGAATGAGTGTCTGGACATCCTTTGACGTGCATGTTGCTCTATAAGTTGGATGAGTTCTTGGAATATATTGGAGACAAGATGCAAAAATAATATATTCTTCAGTTCTCACATTGAGGGCAACATGCAGGGCCTGGACAGGATGTCAGAGCTCATGCCAGAATGTGGCTGGATAAGCATAGAAAGAAGTTGTGAGAGCAAAAAAATTCTCTTCCATGTGGATTTATTCAATGTTGTCTGTCTCACGAAGACAAAGACTGGGACAGGAGAAACTGGGACAGATACCTGCAACTGCTAATCTTTCATTCTTCTTAACGAAAAAAAGCAAGAAGACACTGCTTTTTCTGCTTTTTGCATTTATTTGTAATGTTGCATTAAATATGAGCAAGCAGATAGAAACACAAGCACGTCACAGTCATTTTTTTGTTGTTTTCTTTTTGCCCAAGACATAACTTTCTTTATCATACTTTCTATCCTTATTTGCCTAATAATCACAAAGATAGCACAGGGTGTGTGTGGTGTGCTAACAACATTTACTGCCCCTACAAGCCCCCTCCCTTGTGTTACATGACAAAGCATCCCCCCCCAACCAAAGGCTGCAAAATGCTATTGAGACAGGCCCTCATCTCTGATGGGGCCCGTGCTCAGCTTGGATAGACACGGTGGTTGTGGTGATGGTTGCTGTCTCAGACGCCACAGAATAAAGAGATGGTACAGTCGTCCGCTCAGAATGAAGGGAAGGATGCTGAGAAGCAGAGCTAATGCAAACAGTGAGGTGTGTGTGTGGGGTGGAGCACACTGATGGGCTGACCCATGACAAGACTGTACAGTGCTCTTCTAATCCAAAAACAAATAAAAAATGATGTCTCTATATATACGATAAGAGTTAGTGAAAGCAGCTGGATGCTTTGGACCGAGTGCAGACTCAGCCAAAATGTAGCCCTGCTATAATATAATATATTTATATAGATATAAAAGGGAGGTTATAATTAGTTTTAACAGATAAACAATTACAATACAACTTACTTCATGTTCCCTTTCAACACATCACACTAAGGAAATCTGGATTAAAGAGACACTTCACCCCAAAATCAAAAATACATATCTTTCTTCATACTTGTGATACTTTTTATCAATCTAGACTGTTTTGGTGTGAGTCGCTGAGTGTTGGAGATATCGACTATAGAGATGTCTGCCTTCTCTCCAATATAATGGGAGCGCCAAAGAATAAATTTGAAGCTCAACAGCAATGTCTCTTTCCAGAAATCATGACCCGGTTACTCAAGATAATCCACAGACCTTGTTGTGAGCAGTTTTATATAGGAACTATTTTCTGTCTACTGAACTACACCTGCAGACCGTATCACTGCGCAGAAGGAAGTGTGCATCTACGTCTAGCTCACCTAGCATCAAAGTTGCATAATTGCCTAGAGTTGGTTTGTGTTCTCACAGCAGCATTTACAAGCGGACCAGATGCTCTCGATTGGTCAGAATTTCCATGTAGGAAAAATCCAGGAAGTAAACAAAACATTGAAGAAGAGTACACTTGCAAGATAAATGTGACACTTTCTAATGTCACAATGGAGGGACAACTACGCAGGTTGATTTTAGCGCTGCTCATCGTGGACTATATTGCTGTCATTGTTCATTTTAGTCAAACCATACAGTTTGAAAACGAGGCGCGGCTCCAACTAGAAAACAATGTTTTGATGCATTGGATGTGCTGAATGTGCATATTAAGGCAGTACAGGAGGAGGTGCACATTAATAATCCTCCAGGACTGTAACATGCTCATGTTTAACCCAAACAATGTGTCATGTGACTGCAGTTGGTTCAGATCCAGGTTGAAACACGTTCTCACCACAAACGAGCCGCACTAGAGTTTGTTTGTAACCACACTGAGATCACCTCTTCAAGAGGGACTTAGTCTGGTTCTTTTGGTGTGCTGTGTTCACACCTGCCCAAATGAACTGCGCTTAGGGGGCAAATGAACATGAGTTCGACTGAACTGAACCAAACAGGGCAAGTGTGAGAGCACCCTAAGTTAGCCTGTTGCTAGCTATGAAGTGCTAGGTTAAAACATTTTTTTTCACATCTTCATGTATGATGAATAAAGTGGATTATTGCTACGTTTAGCCTCATGTTTATTCATAACAACAACATAGGGCTCAAATAACCATTGAGTTTGTGGATTTGTCCTGTACTGTGGGGACATGGCTGTAGCTATGTCTCCAAGCACGAGCCTCTCATCCATTAGTTGATCCAAGTCTTCTTCTGCACGGTGATATGGTTGGCAGATGTAGGTCGGTTGAAAGAAAACAGTTCCTTAACAATCTAGATTGATAAACAGCACCACAGGTTAGAGGAAAAATACGCATTTTTGATTTTGGGGTGAACTGTTCCTTTAAACTGTAATTCAAAAACAGAGGCTTTACAGCTTATTTTGGTTTGCTTTGCTATAGATACCTCTCACACACAAACACAGCACCACCATGTTGAACTTGCCACACACAGCAAAAGTACCTCCAGCGTTAAATCAACATTTTTAAATAAACTACACCATCAAACCAACATACGTTTCATCCTCTTGGAATTTGGGCAAAACATGTGGAGCATGGATTCAAAAAAACAGAGGCTGACGAACATTGGAGTCCAAAACAGAAGCAGTTACACTTATCATCACATCACTGTGCCATTATTGGAGTGTATTCAAATACAAGATGGTGCTAACAGACACAATTAGGAAAATGAGATCAAACTTCTATATCCTTGGTGGTGAATTGTTCATAATTTATTAGGAATGTGAATCTGTGCTTCATCTATACAGCCTCCTCTTTAAAGGTTATGTGAAAAGTGCTATTAAGCAGCAATATGAGCCGTCTTTCTGTTATCATCCCATAGCAGTCTAATCATATTGGTTACGGTCACCCTCGGCAGAGTGCATTTAAAAAAAAAAAAAAAAAAAAGCCACGAGGAGGTGTGTGTTTGTGTGCATGCTGCTGCAATTGCATACCACGAGGAGGTGTGTGTTTGTGTGCATGCTGCTGCAATTGCATAACTGCTGTGAAGCTTTGCGGAGGGATCAGTCTTGTAAATAAAGAGCACACTGGAGGTGATTACACTAAGTTATGGCTATTGAGATTGACAGCTCTGCACGCTGTGTGCTTCGCAGACTGGATACAACCTGAACCACTCAACACCACATTTCCCAGCTCCACTGAACTCATCCCTCTCTGATTCTGAGAAATGTTGTTACTCTAATGTTAGATGTCAGTATGACTGCACGACAGTATTATCTCATTCTGTGGGAATACTCATCTGCTATGCAAATGACTGGTGTTTGATGCATAATCAGTTTAGTGTGACCCAGATGGTTCGCTGGCAACAAATTGGGTGTTGCAAAATAGCCTTGAGAGAACTGAAATACCACGGTATGAATGGGCTTCATGTACAAACAGCGAATGCTGAATGGGAGAACAGGTTGTTTCTCTTTAGATGAACTGAAAACAATTTTGTGGAGCCTACAACAGAGTTCAGAATGAGACACTGGGTTACAAAATCACATTGAACAAAAGCGTTGTGATAGACATTGAGCTCTATGAACAGAGAACCGTAGCAGAGATGACAGAGCAGGTATAAAACAAGCCATGGATCATACACTTGTGACTAACCAAGCGGGACATTTATCAAAGATTTTCAGATTTTTAATTTGTGCAGAAACCATATCCAAAGTGCCAATTTGATTCTCCAAAACAATCAAAAAGAATGGGGAACAAAATCCTTGATAAACTCAACAAAGCAATCTGCTCAGCTGATCAAAGCCAACCCTTCAGAATTGCTTGTCGGTGGGGCCCATGCAACGAGAGCCATCCATTGCCTAGCCAGGCAGCCAGTAGCCATGGCAACCTGCAGATGGAGGCGAGCAGAGTGGGGGGTGGTGGGTGGCATCAAATGGCAGGGGAAGAGGATGCTCCCGCCCACTCGTTACTATAGCGATCTAACATAGCGTGAGGTGGGAGGAGCAATGGCATGTCATGTCTAAACCCCAATATCTTGTTATTATTGTAGTCAAGAGGTAGTGAAGGAGGACAGAGAAGAATGATGCTGAGAGACCGAACAAAGACGAGAGAGTAGAGAAAGAGACTGGAGGGGGAAACAGAGGGAAAGAAGATGAGAATAAAGATGAGAACCTTAATTAATTTTGCAGCCTCTGTGTTTGTTTTTCCCCCAAAAACATAAGAAATAAAAGGAGAAGTAGTGCTAAATGATTTTTACTCTTTTGCCTCAGCCAGTTTGTTGTTCATCTCTTTACTTTTCTCCTTGTCCCCCACCGCTGGCCGGTTCTCTGGCTGGTTCTCCGAGGTCGTCTTCTTGGAGCCCCTCAGCGCGGCGCTCTGCTTATCTTTGGCTTTCTTCAATGGCTTGCCCTGGCCTGCTGCTGTGGCTCCAGACTTTTTGGGTTTAGAGCGAGGGACACTACACCTGTCAACCTAAGGATGTGTGGATAGTGGAAATGAGATTCCTGAGCTGAACTTTTTTTTTTTTTTTAAATTTCTAAAACTGTGCCGTGCAATGAGATGAACATGACAAGAATTTTTCTACTCCTCACCTGTTTGATGGGGTCCATGTAAGGCTCGCTGTACAAGCTGCGTATCCTCCTCCGCTCCAGGGCCTTGTTGTCAGCGGGCTGCAGCGGGGCCTGCCCCTTGAAGGTGGCGCTGTAGCTGGTCTCTAGGCTGGTCTTCCCATCAGGAGGAAGGTACTGGGACCGGGCCCGGATCATTTTTGCCGGCTTTACGTCTCTGTAGGCCTTGTACTCAGTTCTGTGTGTGTGAGAGAGAGAGAGATGAAGGTCAAGTATCAGGAGGAAAATGTCCTGTGCCGCAGAGCTTTAAAACCCATCAGTGATGATTATCAATGCAGAGTCATGACAGAGCACAGGTGAGAGTAAGAAGTTACCCTCTGGATAATACATTTCTGTAAATGCTCTTGATAAACAGAAAATAATTCAGACCTCAATTGAGTATACTTATGGCTTTAAAGGTCTCAAGTTAAAGCAATGGTTTGACATTTTGGGAAATATGCTTACTTGCTGTCTTACAGAGAGTTGGATAAGAAGATTGATGATGTTCTCATGCATGTATGGTACCTTTTAGTACCAGATCTGTGTGCTAGGTACCCCAACAGAGGGGGGACCAAAAATGGGGACGGTATGAAACGGTTCCATTGGTACCATCCACAACTTTTGACAGTGGAAAATATGCATACAGAACTGAACTGTACCGTACTGCTCGGTGGAAACAGGGCTTTAGAGTGCATTGGGGTGGGAACACCAGGTTTAGACAAGAGGCGAAAGTGCCGCAAAGCACCCCGAAGCCTGGAAGCCAGCCACAGGGCTCTGTGGCTCTGCGGACCCACAAGTTCAGCTTCAGACAGGAGGTGGAAACGCCCCGAGGTTGTGAAGCCGTTGGGGGCCAAATTCCAGGTACTGAAACTGGTTCAAATGTAAAAAAGTTTTCAACCTCACTGTCCAAAAAAACAAAAAGAATCCACTACAGTCTCCGGTAGTTTCTTAGCAAGACTCTGAGAGGTCTCTGCACCCAGCCAAGAAATACCCCATTGTACAAACACCCAGGGTGCAGACATGAGGTAGTATCCATCCTCTCATCTACCTCTCAGAAGGAAAGTGAATAAACATATTTCCCAAAGTGTCAAATTATCCTTAAAATCCACACTATGAGAGATTTTCCAAAAAACAATATATAAACTCACATAAAACTAATCCATCTCAGTCATCACTTCTGACAGACTAGCAGTGTGTGGCAGTGTATTTATCTGCAGAGATCCTGCCCTCTGCCTGTATTCTCTTATTTTCTTCTTATTTTGGTTTGTTTGGGACGTTTCTGGCTGTCAGCCTTTGGGCAGTGGTGTGTAGCCTCCAGCCAACAGCATGAGGTCAGGACTCTATAAAAATGTAGCGACCAGTTACACTGCTATCTCCATCTCTCTACCCTGATCTGTGGTTGCAAGCTGCAAGTCTGTGTCTGTTTGATTGAGGGTGAGGTTGAGACATACACACACACACACACACACACACACACACACACACATACGCAGACACAGAGCAGAGAAGACAAGCAGACAGGATGAAGCATACTTCGGCTGAATTCACACAAATCTGTCAATGCAGCACCTCCCTGCAGGGCTGTGTGGAGGTGTGCGTGTGTTTATTTGTGCTTTGCAACATAACCACCATGAAACAAATCAGAAAAAAACATTTTATTACTCTGATTCTCTGCTTTGTCCTAATTACTGCATAGTACACCTTTAACATCAATTAAGTTTACTGTTTGTTTTTAAAGAAGCCCTATTATCCTAATTTTCAGGTTCATACTTGTATTTTCAGTTGCTACTACCACGTTTACATGCATTAATGTCCAAAAAACACTTTATTTTTTATCAAACTATCTGTGCTGGAACACCTGTATTTACCCTCTGCATTTCCGGGTCTTCCGTATCTCGGCGTCTCTGCACCGTCAGGAGTGACTGTAATGGAGAATAATGTCCCATTCTGCCATTAAAAAAAAAATCACCAATTAAAGCTTCTATACCAAAATCTTAACAACTTGACATGGTCCAGCAGGGGTATGATCCAAAATCAGGAAGAAATTAACAACACTGGCAACCAAGATTACATGTTTCCTTGACATTAGCATATAGCTTCAGTACTGCACTTGCAGCTGTACTGAATGTAACACAAAAGTTACATTCAGTACAGCTGTACTTTCTACCATGAAAAAAGCACCAATAAAAGCTTCTGGCACAAAACATTCCCAACTGGACATGTTATAGCAGGAATATAATAAATGAAAAACACTGGCAGCCAAGTTTACATGTTTTCCCTGATGTTAGCATGTAGCTTCATGTAGCACTGTACTTGCAGCAAGGTAACGACTGTGACAAAGTATAGAAGCACTTTTTTTATGTGAAAAATCATTAATGAAAGATTCTTAACCAAAATCTTCACAACCACACATGTTCCAGCAGGAATATGATCCAAAATCAGGGAGAAATTAACAACATATCCAAGATTATATGTTTCCCTGATGTTAGCATGTAGCTACATGTAGCACTGTACTTGCAGCCAGGTAATGACTGTAGCAGAATAAAGAGGCACTTTCACCAATAAAGCATCTAGCACAAAATCTTCACAACTGGGCATGTTCCAGTAGGAATATGGTCCAAAATCATAGAGAAATTCACAACATTGGCGACCAACATTACATGTTTCCTTGATATTAGCATGTAGCTTTCTACCATGAATAAATATTACCAATAAAAACTTCTAAACTGAAATCTTCACAACTGGACATGTTTCAGCGAGAATATGATCCAAAGCTGGGGAGAAATTTACAACATTGGCAACCAAGATTATTTCCTTGACATTAGCATGTAGCTACATGTAGCACTGTACTTGCAGACAGATAATTACTGCAACAGAGTATAGAGGCACTTTCAACCATGAAAAATCACCATTAAAAGCCTCTAAACCAAAATCTTCACTATCGGACATGTTCCAGCAGGAATACGATCCAAAATCAGGGAGAAATGAACAACACTGGCAACCAGGATTACATGTTTCCTTGACATTAGCTTGTAGCTTCATGTAGCACTGTTCTTGTAGCCAGGTAATGATTACTGTGAAAAATCACCAATAAAAGCTTCTAGACCAATATCTTCACAACCAGACATGTTATAGCAGAATTGTGACAAAAAACTGCAATCAAGTGTACATGTTTTCCTGACATTAGCATGTAGCTACATGTAGGAGTGTAGGCTATGTAATGTCAACACTTGCAGTAGCGTGCCTGGAGCAGATGACCACATAAAACCCCCCGCCAAGAACTGACCTTCAGCTCGTCTTGAAAGTAGAAAAAAACCATTGGAAACAGAGTATTCAGAACGCTCTGTTTGTTTATGGGGATATATATATATATGAAAAGCATTCCCAGCTACTATCGTGCTTCATTATACCTCTTCAATATTTCGTATATTTGTATTTTCTTTACTCGTTTTGTGGCTGACATCTGCGGTGTAATCATCCCTATGCAAATCAGTGATTATTTTGGGTCTCTACATTGTCCCTGCGTATTGTGTTTTGTTGGCGACTGTCTCATAAAAATCATTAAAGGAAATCTCTACAAAAATAGATATTACTTTCTATTATAATCCCTGTGTAGAGATCAAGTGAAGTGGTGCATTACTACTGTAGAGCAGAGTATGTCAGAGGTGCTGTAGGTGGGAGGAGGTCTGCACCGCAGCGTGGTGGTGTGATACTCTGTAGTCCTCCTCACACAGCAGTTCTGAAGAAGGTCAGCAGTATGGCATTCACACAGAGCTGACTGGCCTGCAGCATGTGCTCTATATCAGGCTCCCCACATTTACAGACCTATGGATAAGTATACCACAGAGTCCAACCGCAGCAGCTTGATACCAGGTGCATATTATAGTCGTATACTTTAATACATCTCACTGCATCACTGTCTTTCTCTCTGTCTTATACTTTTGATTATTCTCTGCAGTGTAATGTTTTCCCACAGCATCCATTCATTTGAAACTAACATTGCAGATACAGATGATTATTTAAGGCTTAAACTACTAAAAATTATCACAGGATAAGGGTATGGTGAAGACATGAACATGAGCTATATTGACAGAAGCTTCACTCTTAACAGCTTTGTCCTACATAATCTTTTTATCAATCATTTTTATCTTTGCATGTCTTGTCTGCACTTTTGCTATTTTTTAATGGTGATTTTTAAAAAAAAATTATAAATCATTAACTAATTATTTTTTTACCTTTTATATCTTTTTCTCTTTACTCTTTTACTGTAAATCTGTATCCTTTATTTTGTTTTATTGTTATTGGCTCTGTAAAGCACTCTGAATTGCCCTGGAGTATGAAATGTGCTGTACAAATAGCTGCCTTGCCTTACATTAGAAAAGTACGCAGTTACAACACCCAAAGAGTGAACAGAGAAATGGTCAGGCATCAGGGAGAAGAAAATAAATATAGAGAAAAAAAAAATAGGAAGCCTTTTAAGTACGCATGATCACTGAAAATAAATAAATATACATAATACATACAGACACTCGCATAACAAGTTCCTAAAATATCAGGAAAACTCATCTCTGATGCAATATTCATGAAAAAAATGCACTCAAAAATCATCATAATGCTTATTTACTCAAACTTCCTGAAACTATTGCGTTCACTTTTTGGATTAATTTGTATTTATTTAAGTTATTCTCTACTGTTATTGTTATGCACTGCATATAATATGAAACATTTAATATCATAAAATGATTTCTGATACTCAAGTACAATAAATATCAGATACCTGTACTTTTACTCAGGTACTTCATCCACCTCTGCCAATATTTTTCATGGTGTCTTACTCCTCCTGTCGTAAGATACTGAGATGCTGTAACTTCAAGGAAAACAGACAGCTCTCTGTTTTAGGGCAGTCAGGTGACACCTATCTGTTGTCCCCTGTGGCTCCACTACAGTCACAAACAAATAAATTTCTCCCAACGCAGCACAATGCAGTGTGAGCGCAGTTGTAGCCAAGGTTCAGTGAAAAGTCTGCGCTCCCCGGGGCAACACCACGGATAGAAGAGCAGACGAGGACGGGCTGCTGTACTCGTGCCTCATTAGAACAATTTGTTCGCAAGTCATATAGAAAGACATCAAATCAATAACTGGCAGCTATGGAAAACAGCATTGGAGACCGCGTGATCCCGTTTAATGTAATGTGTGTTTCAGGGACGGGTGCATTGATTTAACATGTTTTAATGTATTACACTGAGAAGGGGTAGTGAGAGTGGAGCTGGGGTGTCTGACCTTGCATCACAGTGTGGAAGCTGGGCTCCTGCATTTCTAGATGGGAAGCGTTAAGCCACCAAAACAGAGGCTTTAAATGATCATATTTTGAGTAAAATTGGCGTACGCGTCATAACCACGAAAACAAATAGGTGTAAATGTGTAAATTTATACATAATAAAATGCATGGAAGGGATGATGTGTCCAAAAGACCTGTCACGTCCATCACAGCCACAGTTGTAGGATCGATACTGTGCTATCCTGATCATGTCTTGAAAGACAGCTCAGACTAAAACCAACCACTCACTGTAAGCTCCACAAAATGGTCAAATTATCATACATTACGGCACCTTTGGCATTGTTGATCGTACAAAGGACATGATTATCACACAAATAGGATAATTATTGTGCATCTGGCATCGCTGTTAGGCTCTGACCTCAAATGTTCTTGTGGTGGTTTGTCATGGGACAGCATGTGGGAGTCAAACAACAACAGAAGGACTTATGAGTCTTAGATTTTTCTCAGTGGATTGTAATGGTGTGAAAAAAAATTCTATATCAGTTAAAGTATACGCTACATACCTTGCTGTCAGACAGCAATTTGCGATGGGCAACTGAAGCGGCTGTATCGCTTCCTTCAATGCCAGACTACATTTGACTACATGATTTACCCTTGCCTTGATCAGTTAGTTTGTGTGGGTTTAAAAGGGTTAGTTCGGACTCAAAAAAGTCTTAGAATAAGAGGCCGTTTACACATGGCTGGCTATTTTCATAAACGGACATTTCACCGTCTCCATTTTCAGAAAGATCTTCGTTTACACTTACCTGTGTATATATACACATGAGCATGCCAAACCTGTAGGTGGCAGTGTAAGGAGAAGCTCAAGCCTTCCATGTATCCATTGTCACCATAGCAACATAGGTCGCACTTTTGACACAGGTGCAAGTTCTGGCGCATACTGTGACGTCGGCTGCCTATAACCAAAGAGCATGGACACCAAGAGGCGAAGCTCAATAGAACGCGTCATAGCAACAGACTCGCCCTTGGTTTCGTCCTACCGCCGCCATTTTGTACTGTCAGCAGACCGCAGCAGACCCGCTTGCATACAAAAACACACAGACAAACTGAAGTATATCGCTATTAATTATGCTTACAATGCTATTCACCTCGTGATAGCTTGGTCACAGCTGCTTTTTCACGTTTTTGTAAAGCAAAATATAGACTTTAAAAAAAACAAAATGAAGAAAAACAGCCTAGATGGCATCTCAACATATTACATCCACTTATGAGAAGATTAACTTAATTACCCCTTCAAAATCACCCCATAAGCCAATCTACCAAAAAATTAAAAAATAAATAAATAATAAAAATCAATATTTTAACTAGAAACACATTAATGGCGACGTCACATAGTCAGGAATAAAGATTTATTTACAGTTTGTACAGTAAGGGGACAGTAATAATAATAATAATAATAATAATAATATAGGCTATTTTAATGTGATATATTTTATACTAAAGCAGTAATCAGTTCTGATATAAATGGTCCAAGAGGCCATATATAGCCTATATATATATATGTATTTGTATTTATATTTATATATATATATATATGTGTGTGTTACCTTCCCTCCAAAACTGGCATATTAAATTGATATTAAAACACTTTAAAACTTACACCTCAGGAGTTCTTCCCTGTCGGGATCCTTCGGGAAACGGTGGAAGGCCAGGTGCGGGGTGTTCCACTGATAGTTGTTGCAGTTAATTGCACTACGCTGTTTTCTTTTACTTTTTTTCTCCTCTCTCCTTGACATCTTGTATGTTGTCTGAGCGCAACAGTCCAAGCTCAACAGTCCAAAATGGCGGCAGCGCCTCTAGTGGCTGTTGGTGAAAATTCAACGGAGCTTCGCCTCTTGGTATCCATGCTCTTTGCTATAACCAAGGCTATTCAAGAGAAGGCTGAGACACGGGGTCAAACATGGGGGGATTGCACATGCGCAATGAAACTTGAGCTGCGATTCTGGAGGGTGACAGTGAATAAGTGCAGACCAGATGTTACTGCGCATGCGCAATCCCCCCATGTTTGACCCCGTGTCTCAGCCTTCTCTTGAATAGCCTTGCCTATAACTCCGTTTATCTCCGTTTATCTCAGTTTACATGCAAACGCGCAACTGGAGTTTTCCAAAATCTCCACTCTGGCCGGAGTTTTTAGAAAGTCTGGATTTAGAAAATCTCCATTTGCGTGTAAACTAAGGGCAAACAAAGGAAGATGTCTCCGTTTATCAAAATCACCGTGTACGTGTAAACGGCCTCTAACAAACAATTAAATTAAGTCATTAAGGCAGCAGTAGATTAGCAGCTCCCGTGCTCAGCAAGCTAGAATTACAGTTTTTTGTCAGTGAGTCTGATGGCTTTGATGAGAGACTGAAGCTGTTAGTGGCTTCCCTGTCAGAGTGGGTTGAGAGCGGTAAAAATCCACAGCAGTACATTGTCTCCAAACTGGGGGTGGGCTGACTGCCATCTACTGTTGTAAATACACTGACTGTGGATTATCTCATACAACCCCACTTCAAAACTTTCCCCTGAAGTCATACCTATGTTGGTGCCACCGGTGAATATACAGCCACCGCCAAAAAACTTTCAGAGGTGTTGGATCAAAAAATTCAAACTGTATAAAAGTGTATTAAAAAGCTCAGAGTAATTTAATCTGTGTAGTGTTTCAATCTAACAGAGATCTTTTTCAGGTGTCGTCAAATCACCATCACAAAGCAGAACAAGCAATATGAGCACACAAACACATTCGTCACTCAGGTGATTGTGATCTGCTTGAGTGAGAGTCAGTCCACTCTCAGGTTGGACCAATCAGAGCAGAGCTGAATAAGACTGTCTGATACTTCAACATGGGGGATAGAGCATGCCTCTATTAAAAGAAACTGGAGACATCAAAATCAGTTTTATACAGGCATATAATGAATGTAACACATCAGAAGTTAAGTCAAATATACAGTATATTATAAACATGTCATAAAAACTGCTATATAGAAAAATACAGCGAAAAAGTGGAGAAATAGAGAACAGTGATATATTATGGGACTATACACAAATTCAGATTAACAACTGATAAGATATTGCTGTCTTAAATCTCTATTGCTTGCAAAAAGATATTCTCTGTCAGACTGACAATCGCATAAAAAGTTCCTAAAATAACAGGAAAACTCATCTCTGATGCAATATTCACAGAATATAATGCACTCCCCTCAATTTTTTTCTTTTTTCCCAATTGGTGAATCTCATTCAGGGCGCCCTATTTAAACTGCTCTGGCCTGCCTACTGTTGCTGCTTCCTCTGCAAGCTACTTTGCAACCTGCCTCCACCCCAGCTCCTCCTTTTCATGCTGTGTCTGACTTATCAATATCATTTCTGTTTGTCAGTGATGCTGGGGGGGTCTTTGCTGCTGCTCTCCCTGCCTTAGGCTTTCCATGTAAGCGCATGGAAGGGCAGGGAGGTTTGCTCTATCTGCCTTAAGGCTTTCCATGTAGGCGCATGGAAGGGCAGGGAGGTTTGTTCTCTCTGCCTTGGGCTGTCCTCATTTGCACGTGGAAGGGCAGGGAGGTGTGCTCTCTCTGCCTTAGGCTTTCCATGAAGGCGCATGGCAGAGGCCTTAGGAAAGGCAGAGTGGCCCCAGAACAGAGCCATACCGCCAAATATAATACTGCAAATGAAAATAAAGTTTTCTTTGACTAAAGTGTTCCTGACTGAACTAACATTTAGGCAGTATGAGGAAGGCTAAATTCAAAATGCTTTAAAGATTTAAAAAATGTTATCCAAAGTGACTAATAAATTTATATTTGACTCAACTTCTGATTGTTGTATTCATTATATGCCTGTATAATACTGATTTTAGTGTTTCTTTAGTTCCTTTTCACAGAGACATAATCTGTGAAAAGGAACAGTGTTATTCAGCTCTGCTCTGGCTGGTCCAACCTGATTGTTTCAACCTGACTCCCAATCAAGCAGATCACAATCACCTGAGTGACGAATGTGTTTGTGTCTGTAAATGGCTTGTTCTGCTTTGTGATGGTGATTTGAAAATGTCTGATGACAATGTCTGCTGGAGGGAAACATTGCACAATTAAAATTGCTGTGAGCTTTTAATACAGTGTGTGAACCACTAGTGAATATACTTTGGACAAAACTCAGACAGCCATGCTTGCAGCTTTGTGAGGTCCAACTAAATGCTTAAAGGCAGCATGCTAACATATTGTTAATTAGCACCAAACACAAAGTACAGCTGAGGCTGATCAGACAGGTCATTAGTTTTGCAAGTATTTAGTCAGAAATGGACAAAAATGTTGCACTAATGACAGTGGAATGGAAAAAGTTAAAGGGTCACCAAAGTTGTTATAATTCATAAACAGACAGATGAACATGGAGGAAAATATGAATTTAATTATGATTTGTTATAGACGTTACTCAAGTATTTCATCTAACCTTTGTGAAACTGTCAAGCAGAACATAAATAAAGACAAGTGACATTTACAAATTCAAACAGATTTTCAATTAACAATAAGTTCCCATTAATCTAAACTTTAATCAGCTATCAGGCGCTAACATTTAAGCTATTCATGTATGAAACAAAGAACTGAGGCGTAAACATGTCACTTTACTGTAAGATGAAAAGTAAATAGTCAGTGGTACCATGTGTGGTGACAGTGACATGGCTGCTGAACACAGAGGAGAGGTGGAAATTACAGAGAGCGATTACATAACTGGACTGAAGTCCATTTTCACTGCTCGACTGGGCCAAGAAGCCACAATGCAAAGACAGGTTACACAACAATGTCCAAGGCCAAGGGTCTGAAGCACTCATATGACACCACAGCGTGTGTGTATGTGTGTGTGCGTGTGTTAGAAAGACAGAGAAAGAGGCAGATTGTGAGTGCAGACAGGTTTCACAGCGTGAAACACCGGTCTGTACTGTAACATTGCTGCTATTCATGGACATATGACTGTGTAACAACAATACAGCCTGTGTCTCTGAGGTCACTGTGTACTTGGTACTTGTTTAAATGTTCAGAAAGCTTCCTTGGTGCTGTGGGCGTCACGTCACAGAGCTGTATCTGTTGCGTAAAGCTACTGTACATATCATGAGCGAGAAAACATAACAGGCTCTGGAAATATTATCTCAGTGCTCAGTACCTCGGGACGTAGTTAATGTTAGACACGGGCATTTCACCGTGCTACACTGAAGCTAGTAGCTCACTGTAAAGCACTAATATACACTGAGGTAAGGAGCGCACTTGGTAAACCTCTTTGTTTCATGTCATAGAAGGTGTTATACAGACAGCTTGTCATAAAATATGCATCTTTAAGTTCTTGTTACACCTCACACCGCTCTCCTCCCGTACACACAGCTTTATTCATCGTGTTTTCAGCTCTGTTGCCTTTCTGGGTTCCTCATATAGATATATTCCTCACAATGTTGTTTACAGTAACATCCAGGTAGAAAACCCCTGCCTCACGCATATACAGTTTAAAGGCGCTGAGCAAACTGGGGCAACTAACGGGTGAGATATGAAGAGAGCTTAAGTCTTGTTGTGTATGTAACAATAAAGAGTGAAGGAGGGTTTAGGTTTTTCAGATTTCCATTTGTCAGGAGCAAACATGCTTGAAGTCAGCTCTGGACTCAGCGTCTTAAAAACGAGGAGATCATGTAAGTGTCAGGGGTTGGGTACACCTGGCAGTCTGGTCCTCATAAACAAATACATGGGAGGCACTTTGCAACAAGTAACATTTTTTCATTGATTGACCCTTTGCTAATTCCCGCCCCTGGACACAGACTGGCCAATCATAACGTAGCATCAGGCCGGCTCAGACCAGGGTCCAACAACAACACAGCTGTGTTCCATTGACTCTAATGCAGTTGTTTCAGATTTCCTTCATTTTCAGGCTGGTTTTGTGGATTTGGAGCTAAATGTTGTGCCTGGGGCACGTCGTGTATTAATGATACTCGTTACCTGGAGAGGTTGGAAAAAGATATACGTTTCTTCCCTGTTCCAAAACCAAAATCAGACCCTGAAAAGTGTGGGGTTAGCTAGCTAGCTACTGAAGATATAGCCTACTGAATGTATACACATGCTGCTTTTGCTTTTTAATGATTATAACAGTGAAACAAAGACCGACCCTGCTGTACAGGAACCAGTGAAGGGAAGCAGGGAAACTTTGCTGATGTTCAACCAGCTGCGTGTCATCACATTGTGCACAGATGAACATTGTTTGACTTTCCCCAGAGATCCCTGCCCATCCAGGTGCTGGCAGCAGCATGGGGGCAAAGCCAAACACCGTTCATCTGCACACACTGTGATGCCACACAGCTGGTTCAATATCAGCAAAGTTTCCCTTTATATTCATTGTCTTGTGTGGTGATCAGCAGTGATGTGGTGGTTCACTTTTACACTGTGATCTGTAGCCCATAGTTCGGCTTTAGCTTCTAACTATCTTTGTCTTTTTAACCTGTTGTTGCTGCTGAGTCAGTTTGACATCCTGGATATATCCTTCAAACACAGACTGTAGACCCCTCTGTCTGCTTCTCTCTGGAATCACTCTTTCATTTTCCTAAAAATATGATAATATTTCATCAGGGAGTGCAGTTAGTTACAGGGTGGGCTCTGTGCTTACTCCAACAGTTTGTCGGACCATAATAAAGGGCGGGGCTTAGCGAAAGGTCAATTAAAGAATCAACTACAGCACTACTTAACTGGGACAGTTTGACCGCATGTGATTCGTTGGCAAGATGTTGAAAAAGTCAGGCGTCTGGAATAGTTTCAAAGAATTCCAGATCGATACGATACGATACTATGCGATATGATATGATACGATATGATATACTTTGTTGTCCCCGTAAGGAAATTTGTCTTGGACTCAGGAGCTGCACAAGTATTGCTGCCTTACAATAATACTCCAGAAGAAATGAAGCATACACCATAAAAACATAAAAACAGATACTACACATAACAGTATTGCACATCAGCCATTCATGTGTTGCACATAACACCAGCACACAATAGAGCACCATAAGCAAAGCACCACACAACCCAGAAAGCATCAAGCGACATTCTTTAAAATCTTAATTGAAGTTGGCAGAAATTAATTTTTAAAGCGATTCAGTTTAAATTTGGGCATCCTGTATCGCCTGCCCGGACGTATCCCAAATCAGCAGCAAGCTTGGCAACTCACCTGAAAACTGTAAGTAGCAGCTTAGCCAGCCTTTTTTCTAGCTATTATGGCCAAGGTTACAGTGACCTGCATGCTAACTAAGTAGCTGACTGTCACTTTATTTTAGGTGCATTCACTGAAAACTTCAAAAAATCAGACTTATGTACCTGTTTTCATCAGGGACTCATACCTGCCCTTAAAAGAGATGGTACAGTTCTGAATAGTGCTGCGATATGCTTAAAAAAGTTCTGTTTGCTGCATTAGACACCATCTACTGTATCACACCACCACAGTACAGTCACCTCCTAATGAACACTTCAGTATCTAACTAATAACCAACTCTGCCTCAACCACCTCTTCTATTTTTATCTTACTCTAACTTTCTTTTCTTTCTGCATGGTTTCCTGATTTGTTATTTAGGAAGATGAGTCACTGCGGCTCAGGCAATGCTCTCATACTGCCTAATATTTCTTGCTGTGTGACGAAAGCTGCTTTGGACGGCTGACCCTGCTGACCCGCTGTGGTGGACGGGATGTGCAAAGAAAGGCCTCGTCACTACGACCAAACACTGGCAACTGACAGGGGTGGAACGGCGCCAGGGTACAGCACTGCTGAGCTCCATGCAGCCCTGCTCTAACATGGCACAATCTGGACCACTCTGCAAAGAGAGTTATGAGAGGGAAGAATAAAAAACAAACGGCTGCAAATTTCTGCACAGTGGGATCAAACAGTGTCACAAGATGTCTTGACACACAAGTTAAAAGTACGATGACAGGTTATTGGCTGGCCAGACAACCAACCAAATTCAGTTTACTCCAGTGAAGGACCAGCATTGAGAAGATGCTAACATTTGCTAGTTAGCATTAACAAGGACAGCTGAGGCTGATGTCATTGGCTGTTCAGGTATTTGGTCATAAACCAAAGTATGAGACTGAGCAGGATTTTGGCCTGATGATCCACTGGGAGAAAATAGGGGTGGGAATCACCAGAGGATCCACAATATGATAATATCACGATATTTAAGTCACGACACAATGTTATTGCGTTCTGAAATATGTTGTGATATGCTGAGTATTGCGATAAAATAAATTGCGATATATATATTGCCATTTTGTCAACTGTAAATTATATTTCCAAAAGAAAACTTGTTCAGTTTTCAGTCTGTTCATCTGACATCAGCCATTTTTTCAGCAGCAAAATGTATCTAGTGGACTGAAAAAGCAATTGATTATACCATTCTAGTGGGCTACCTGAAGTTTAATTTGTATTTTTGTCATATTTATAATTTCTATGATAAAAAAATTGACATTGACACTGTGCGACGAAACGACATTGCCACGCAAAAATATCGCAATACTATGCTGTATCGATTTTATCCCCAAGAATATGAATATCTGTCCTAAATTTCATGACAAGCTATCCAATAGTTGTTGAGACATTTCATTAAAAATCAGAAATGTCAACCTGCTGGTGGCACCAGGCCTGTAGATAAGAGTGGGGGTGGGGGGCTTTCCGGGGGGGCCCATTGAGAGCCGCAATAATTATATTCATCCTAAATATAAGCAATGATAACCATGTTTTATTTTGAACCAAAATATTCACCATTAATAGTTAAAACAACAAAAATATTATATTTATTGTTGAACAAAAATACCACATAAAAAATATACAGCTCTAAAACAAGCAATATAAAACACCAAAAGAGATCACTACAAAGAAAAGCCAAAAAGTATGTTAATATATGCTAGAGGTGAACCATTAAAATGCATAAACAGGCAACTACACATGATTAGAAAGACCAGCTAAAATACACCCTGACACTGGCATATAGATAACTGCAACCATTTGTGTGGAGAGGAAGAAAAGTCCGGGGATCAACAAAGTCAGTAGGATTTATCGTCCAGGCATGGGCGGATTATGAGACAGTGGCCCCTGGGCACAGATGAGCAGACGGCCCCACCACCTCTCTGACATAGGAGCGAGACACAGACTTTATAGATGTGAGGCCTCAGTGGTTTTATGTCTTTTAAGGGTCATTTTCTCTCTCTTTGTAGTTGTTTTGCCCCATTTTGTTGTTGTATTGCATCTCTTTGTACTTCATTTGTGTATCTTTGTGGTTGATTTGCTTCTTTTAGCAGTTGTTGTGAGTCTCTTTGTGTCTCTTTGCAGCTGCTTTGCATCTCGTTAGTCGTATTGTGTCTCTTTATGGTGTTTTTGTAGTCATTTTATATTTTTTGTGGTCTTTTGGCGTTGCCCTTATTCTGTAACGGCGTCAGGGGGAAATGCGGGAAACAAGGATGGACAAGAACGTAAGTTAAGTGGGTGACAGTCCGAGTAGGTGGGTGGGAGAGTCCAACAACCACTTTCATCTCGGAGGCCGGTGTTCACTTATGTTATGAATGTAAAGACAAACCCTGTTCTTTTTTCCCTAAACCCAACCATGTGTGTTTGTTGTTGAAGGAAAAAAACGTCCATTTGCAGTGTTGTAACAATGTAGTACGTTTATTTTGAAAGAGACTGTATGCAAACTGTACATTGTCTGTGAAAACTCAAGTGTATTTTGAAAACAGACAATGCATATATCAGGCTGAAGTTGACATGGTGTCCCAGAACGTCAACAAGCAACGCACCCAGGGTACCTTGCACGTGATAGCTCCATGACCAAACGGCAATATGTGTCGAGGTCAGAGTGAGAATGTGTTGGAAGGCCAGGGGGGTCACCAGATACTTTGGGCCCCTAGGCCTGTGCCCAGCAGGCCTGTACAGTAATCCATCCATGCCTCCAGGCATGATGAATGTCTGTACAAAGTTTCTTGGCAATCCATCTATTAATTATTGAGATATTATACTTCATACAGAGAATATGCTGTACCACATCCACCAACCAAAATAAATCCTAATTACATTATGTGCATGATAAAAAGAACTAACACTGCTAAAGCAAACTTATGTGCAGCTATCCCTGATGGCGACCACAGTGATTCTGGCTCTGATCCTGCACCAGTGCTGGCTGTACATACAGTGAAGAGCTGCTCCGCCTCTCTCACAGTATTCTAGAGAATCAATCTGCCCACACACAATACTGTAGCCTCACTTCCTAGCAGTGTTTCTTGGTGTGTCAGCGGCTGTGCAGCCTGGCTTGTGGTCAATACTCCCTCCTCCCTCTGGGATCGGTTGGCCTCAGCTCTAACTCACAGCCTCTCTGTGGCTTCTCAGACTGTGTCTCAATGGAAACAGCTACACTGGGAGCTGGAACAGCACATTACAGTGTTAACGGGGGATTGTCATTAAGCAACAAAGGGAGGCTCCCACGCACATTTACCAAGCATTCTTGGTATTATCAGTAATTACAGTAATGCCAGTTTCTATTAAGGGTATAATATGTGGCATTTCTGCATTAAAATGTCTAAAAACGAGGAGACCTGTGTTAGAACCACCCTATATTTCAAACTCAGTCACAGAATAGGTTGTGGATTCACTTTCCCTTAATCAGAGCAGAACTAGGAAGTGTGTCATCCTCTTACGATGCTCCTTATCCATGGAATAATCTGCAAAAGACCTTAAACTTGGACACTCTGCCACCCTTATGGCTGTTTATGACTTCACCTGTGTCTGATTGTCGGTCCCGCCCTGATTGGCCTCACCTGTGTGTCGTTATCCTTCCCCTCACCAGAGTATTTAGTGTGTCTTGTTTTCTCTCAGTGCCAGTTCGTCTCAGCTCCTTGTGTGTCTAGCGTCCCAGCCTTTTGTTTCCCTGTGTCCTTTTCTTGTTTTTTTTGTATTTGGCCTGTTGATTGACTCTGCATCATCTATTGGATTTGTTTGCATTCACTGACAGTCCTTTTGTGTGCTGCTGAACCTACCTTTTGACCAGTAGAGACTGTTATGTTACCTGAACTGTCTCCAGAGTCATGTCGTCTCTCACCAGGTTCACCAGTTGCTACGCAATGTGCTACAATGACACGTGTGTCATGCCAGCCACCAAGCTAATAAGTACACTGACGTTATATTGTTACATATTTAAATAAATCCTTAAGTATAAATCCCCGAAGGATAAATCACACACAGGACCTAAAATATCTTATCTGTGAAATTAAAGTAAATGAAAGCTTTGTTTCCACTGAGGGAAATGGTTTCAGCTTTCAGCAATAGTCAGGAGTGTCATGGCGACTTGTAGTTATATATCTGGGGAGGTGCACGTCATGCTATGGCGTAGGGTAAGGCTGTAGGTACAGCAATTCAACACATAAGAGTTCATCCCGCTTTAGAACTGCAGGTTTAACTGGGTTACAGTATCTTACATAATTCATTCATATCCAGAATTAAATTTGAAGACATTTCCTTGTAAATTAACTGTAATGAGATATGATGAATCAGATTAGATTAGTTACATAAGACAGAAAGCTTCAGCTGGCAGAGCTCTGACTTGATGCAACAAATGAAGAGTAGATGTCAGTGGACATTTTACATTTTGGCAACAAGAAATCTAAACACAACTAAACCTCACTGGTTTTATTTTCAGGCAGCAGAAAAATCAAAGTACTGCTAATGAGTTAGCTTGGGACATTTGAGATAACAACACACCGTTTTTTTTCCAGAATGGGTGTTTCTGCATTCACTGCTTGTCAGTGGAAACATGAGGCTTTACTGGCTCTCTAAGAGGATCATTTTTAAATCCACCAGAATCCATTGGCCTCTTTACAGCGCACTGTCTGGTGCCACGGGGGCTATGTAAATGTGACATAAAAGACAAAGTCATTTCGAGTTGGTGGAGCATCCTCGTCTGGGAGAGGAAGGATTTTATGTGCCAAGGTGAGAAACATGAGAGAAGGATATCAAAAGGAGACACTCTTTAGATTGTGCTGCGATGGAAAATGTCGAGCTGTGATACGTGACACAAATTAAAATAAAAAAACCATGCCACCGTCTCCCTCTCTCTCTTCCTGAACTCATTGAACCTGCATGAGCTGCCGTACTGCCGGTGATGAAACTCTCATTTGTCATTCTCTGTAATTTCCTCATAATTCTTCATGCAATCTCCTCTTTGTGTGTCTTTTATTAGAAGATGCAGCAAATAATGGAACAAATAACGCTGACAAGATGAAGAATGGCCTTTGTTTTTTACAGCAGCACAAAGAAAACACTAACAAAGAGTCCAGCAGCAGCTGTCTGAGGCGCGTGACTTATTCTCATGCAAAAAATGGCATTTTAAACATAATGCAGCGAGTTGGCAGCGACATGAAGGCTGCGTTGGTTAAAAATGCTGCACCAGTTTAGGCAAGAAAAGAAATGGTTAACACAGCAGCTGACAGAAAAGAACTGTAGTTGCCTTTAGCATTTCCTAGGTGCGCTGCAGAGAAAGAGCCTTTGTGCTCTCTGTGGATAAATAAAAGTTTATAAAAACGTCAGACAATAAGGCTGAGGGGGAAACAGGACTTCACGTGTAATTGGCCCGGTGTGAACCATGCAACTGAATGGAGGCTGGCTTTGAATAGACAGTGAATGTGTCTCCTGAATAAAAGGTGCTTCCTGCTACAGAGTCTATATTCACTGACTGAATAGAATTAACTACAACAACCGAGACACGATTTGTCATGGCCGATACCCATATTTAAATTTCCGAAATTTTACTATGATAATTTTTTCCCTTTCTATAAACACATAACATCCTCCTGAGACCCAAACTTTTTATTTCTCCTAGCTATTTAGGATCAGTAGGACTCAATGCATATATGCATGTGGCGGGGGGCTGCAGCAAGGACACAGGCTGTGATCATGTGACTCCTGGCTTGTAGGACTAAGGAAGTGGTATAAAGACTGACAGTCCACATAAGGAGGCAGTTTGTTGTGGTGGACGCGTCACAAACACAGGACTTTCCCCCAGGAGACAGATATGAAACCTGGTGAACTTTGCGTTATTTTAAGGTGTGTCATCAACGTGTTTCTTTTCCTCAACCTTACCCACGTCACTTTATATTAAGTATGTAACTTTGTGTTAAGTATGCGACGTGACAACGCCATTTGTGGGGCACTTATTCATTGAATATGATTCAAACTCCCCTCCAAGAATCGCCACCTTAATGTGGCGGAGGGGTTTGTGTGTCCTTGTGATCCTGGAAGATGTGTAGTCCAGGGCTTTTAGCACCTAGTATGGTCTCCCAAAGCAGAGGAGGGGCCAGACTAAGAGCAGTTCAAGAAGACCATGATGACACGGCACATTCTGGGAAAGAATACCTTGACCAGTATGGGGACACAGGGGCCCGGGCATGCTGACCCCTGGTGTCGCACACTGGCTCTGGCCTGGGTGCTTCCTGTTAGAGGTGTTTTGGGCAAGTCCAACTGGTAGGACAGCCCGGGGCAGACCCAGAACCTGCTGGAGAGATTATACTGTATATCTCGTCTGGCCTGGGAATGCCTCGGGGTCCCCCAGGAGGAGCTGGAAAGTGTTGCTGGGGAGAGGGACGTCTGGAATACTTTGCTCAGCCTGCTGCCCCCGTGACTCAGCTTCTGATAAGTGGTCGAAACTGGATGGATGGATCATTCTAACTGTTGGTGTCAACACCCTAATTGTCCTCAAACATTTCTTTACTTCAATTTTTTGCGAGTTGTTATCTGATACAGATCCATCAGTAATATATCTGAATATATATATTGACTGTGATACATCCACCTGGCTAATTTATCAATCTAGTTTTTACTACAACTGCACAAATGAGGATCCTGATGCTGTTTTAAGGTTATTAGAAGTAATCAAGATGAAGATTCCTCATTAGGATTGATCTCACTCTTCTGCGGTCAGCAATTCAAATGCTTGGTGACGAGCAAACCACGACAAAACTGTAACCCTGTTGATGATCAGAACATAGCTTGAAACTGTATTTGGGCCCCAGTATGCATTTTTTTTCTTGTTCTGATGACTTTTTGGTGATAAATGGTTATTGTTTCTGTTTATTGCCCCTCTCATTCATCATGTTTGTGCAACTCAGCCTAGAGCTGGGAAACAATTCAGTAAGTGTCTCGCTCTGTAATCGAATGTGTTTTTGTGATGATTCGATTGTACTGTTTTAGCAAATTGATGTCCGAATGAATGGTTCAAGGGAAATTGTAGTGAAAAGCTAACAAAATTAACAGTTTTGTTGTACATGCAGATGTAATGAGCAACAGTGAAACATTGTCCAATGATAAATAACCCATCAGAAAATTATTAATATTGGGATATTGCCCAGACCTTATTGAGGAATCAGTCTTTGTTTGTTTGCAGTGATGTTCCTGTGTGATTATGCGTAATAATTAGAAAGTGACAAAGTCAAAACATACTTTAACACAATTTTTTTTAGTGTATGTGTTATATGTGAGTTTGTGTGTGTGTGTCTGCTGTGTGTCTGTACGCACACATGACATTAACCCACAGCTGACCTGCTTTGAGTCTCCGCTGGCAGACTGAGACAGAGACTTGACTGAGCCTCTGCTTGTCACGGTGCAGCCATTTCATGCCATGCAGGGGGGAAAGTGCTCCGGGCCGTACCCTGCTGACTGCTCAACAATACAGGCACGGCAGCAACGGGCACCAAACAGCTGTAAGACTCACTCACTGACCTCACATAGCGCCGCTCACCTCTGCCAGCCCCGTCACACTTACACCAGGGTTACTGTATCAGCCCAACACTGAGTCAAAATACAATAATTTCCATCCCTTTTGAGGACACTGTGAATCAAATGAAATGTTTTACAGGTTGTAGTATTCAGTATAAATGCTGGAATATGACTCTATGCTGAGGTAAGACAGATAATAAAACAGTAAATGCTCTAAATCCCCTAAAAATCCACTAAAAGCCAGATTACAGCGGCAGGAACAAAAAACCCACAAAAATCAAGTCGCAAGTGTGAAATGGATCTCATATATCACATCGTCTCACACTCTCACAACTAACAGCCTTCCCAGAACATAATTGCAGCCGATAACATCCAGGCACATCCTCAAGAGACATGCGTACAGTGACTGTGATGTGCGTGACTTGATGCTCATCCATCCGCCACCAGTCCCCATCATCCTCTTGAACATTGCATAATAGGGCAGAGATTAACCCCGCAGACCTAAACATCAACAGTCAACTCCACCTTGACCTTCTCTGTTTAATTTGATTATTTCTGTGTGGAAATAACAGTTCTGTGATGTTTTCACATGCTGTATGTACCTCTGATTTGCTTGTTTCAAATAAACAGGCGTCCAATTACTGTTTACTACGTGATGAATTAGTAACCCTCAATTAAGTCCTGTGTTGTGGAAACATTCACATTTCTCAGGCCAGCAATGCAACGAATAACAAAGCTTTCATGATTTAATGGACCGTTTTTTGAAGATTTTCATCCAGGCAGGGCCCCCGCCTCCATTTAAGAGGGAACTGTATGAAAATTATTTGGGGGGAAGGGTGGTTCAGAAAAGGAGGAGGGGTAGGTATATTTTCTTTTTGCCGAAGAGTGTTTGTGTGTTGGCAGTATGGGATGTTCCTAATGACTAATTTACCTGACGTTTAAATAAAAGTTGAAACTTAGACTAGTCGGCTAGTCTTAAATTAAAAATCAAACAAACAAACAAACAAAAAATTTAATTTAATCTATAACAGTCCGCAAGTGACTCGGGAACGTGTCCAGTTTGTAAAAAAACACACTTTATTTTGAAGCACAGTGAATTTCCGGCACAGATCTTTTATTTTGAAGTGCTGTTTCCTGCTGTAGAATGAGTAAATAATGGAAAGCTACTCAACAGAGACAGCAAACTAGGTTGACGACATGGGCAAACGCAAGTATGGCACTGAATATGCTATACTGTGTGGACCTGAGGAGAACTCTGGACCCCATGGCTGGACCACTTGAGACCCACTGATCCATAAGGTTAATAAACACAGTTCCAAAAAATAATGCATGTATTATCAGAGCCATGTGAAATCCTTAATCACATTTTCAATGACCAATCTGTGTTTTAAATATGAAATGTGTGACAGGATGCAGATTTCTGTTAAGTTTGTCATTGCCAGTTCAACTTTTGTAGTGCAATTTTCCATTTACAAATGAGATTTAAATTGGAGTTAAACCACCTTAAATATTTTGTGTGCACTTTTGTTTATTAAAGGCCCGGTCTGTAGGATTTAGTGCCATCTAGTGGTGAGGTTGTAGATTGCGACCAACTGAAACTCCTGTGTGCCAAACACATACAAGAACTACAGTGGCAAAAAAGCAAATACATCAAAACACTAATGGTCCTATCTAGAGCCAGTGTTTGGTTTGTCCATTCTGGGCTACTGTAGAAAAAACATGGTGGACTCTGTGAGGGAGGACACACTCGACACACACCATATGTAGATATAAAGCGGGAGTTGTACTTGTGTGTTAACTCTATGCAGAGCCTATGCCGTAGCCCACGCACTTGGACTACACTGTTGTGAGCAGTTATACTTGTGCATGTGTCTGTGTCACTCTGCAGTTACACCTCCAAAACACTAGGCAGCAGTGGGGTTTCTGTGAAGTGCTGTAAAGTTTAGTTGATTCAAAACACACATTAAACACACATTAAACATGTCTTAATAGCAACAATTTCAAACACAAGTACAGACAAAGCACTTGTCTTTATCTGGACACATTTTCCCCACAAATACAACATGCTAATGTTTTTAGCACAAGCCTATGGCATTTTACATTGTATAAATTAGCCTAGTGGCTAGCGGACGTTTCCTCTCATATGATGCCAGGGACAACAGCAACATTTAACAAAGTTAACGTTACAAAATTCAGCTCCATTACAACTCACAAGGTTCACATACAAAACAACTGTCTTATACTAAACACGTTTTCCAAACAAATACAACATGTTAACGTTATTAGCACAAGGTTATGGCATTTCACATTGTATAAATTAGCCTAGCGATGAGCGGACTTTTCCTATAGGCTACTCATATGAAGCCACAATAAATCATACACAAGACTTAAAATGCTATTTTGTGGAGGCTTTATTGTCTTCACAATTTATTGTTTCTTATCTGTGAAATTAAAGTAAATATAAGCATCGTTTCCACTGAGGGAAATGGTTTCAGCTTACATAAAATAGACAGGAGGTCATTCGCCGTGACATGCAGTTAGATTTCTGGGGAGGTGAACGTCAGGCTACAGTCTAGGGTACGGGGTCGGCTTTACGTCACATAAATCGCCGACAAAACAACTCATTATCAGGTAACAAAAACACAGATCTTAGTTTTAGGTGATTACACCAATGAAATCATAGTTATAAAAATTATACTTCGTTTATGATCATAGATGCCCCCAAATCCTACAACCTGGACCTTTAATGACAAAGCTACATTTTCTGGTGGGATATTACTACTGTGAGGAAGGTGTTGTAGTTTTTAGTCTTAGGGTACACAGGAAAGATTATTAGGCTGAAGAGGACTTGCTTTTTTAAAAACCAAAATGTTCAGAACCCCTTCACACCCCAATAATTTTCGTACAGTCCCTTAATATTTTTACTTGACACCCTGTCCATTGCTGTGTCCTCAGCATTCATGTGAAACCCCTGATTATAATTGTCCCTCTGATAATAAAGTGCATGAATAAATGTGTGATTAATACAGTATAATGACCCCTCATGGATGCCTGAGGCCCCTGGGCTCCCAGTGTGCTGTGATGATACACTCACTTGTATGAGCTGTCGGCTGTGATCTCCTCTTTGATCTGCCTGTTCACAGCATCCGCCGCCCTCCCTCTGCCCTCTCCTTCCACCTTCAGGACAACTTTCTTCTGCCCCTCCTGTTTACTGGACCTCTTTTTCCTCTCGTGCCCCTGCAGGAGGTCTTTCTCCTGCACCTTGTCGGCGATAGCGCTCTTCTCCACCCCGCTGTCCGCATCCGCCAGCTGCTTGGCGTGCCTGGACCTGTCCGGAGCCCGGTCATCACTCGGAGGTTGTTTAGGTATCCAGGGATGGTCGTACCTTTTCGGGATGGGCCAGGGTTTGAAGTCCTTCTGGTACTGGGTCTCGCTGTTGAACGGTGTTTCCGGTCCGTGGTACTCGTTCTTGGGTTTACAGCTCGGTTCGGGTCGCACTTTCCAGTGCTTAAAGTCCTCGCGCATCACCGAGCTGCACACGCGCTCCTCAGAGACGCACCTCCGCGGCGGCCGCGCCGCTGTCGTGGTGCGGTTGTCTGCGCGAGACGGCTGCGTTTCTATGGCGACCCGGGCCTGCGGAGGGTGGAGCGGCGGCTGCAGCTGGATGTGCTGCATCTCAGAGACGTCCGTGTACTTGGTGAAGACCAAAGGCACCGCAATGTCAGCCTTGTCCAGCTGGTTCCAGAAGCGGGCCATGCAGCACGCCCTGCTGATACAGGGCCACGCCATGGTGAGCTGTACAGAGCTCCACTACAATGCACTGTGCACCGGTCCAAAATGAAGCAAGATGTGTCTCTGCACTCCGGTATCCTGATAGGAGAGAAACAAGATGTCCGTGTGTGTCAGGCTGCACGGAGGGCTCCAATACTGCTGACGTTAGATTGGGGTTTTCAGTAAATCCATTTTGCTTGTAGACAGATTTGAATGTATTAATCGAATAGAAAGCAGTCGTCCTGATGTTTCCTCTTCTCCTTCTGTGCCCGCTCTGTCCCGTGCGTCTTGCTACATCACTCCACGGCAGGGCACTGCAACGAAAAACAGCCCCGCCCGCCTGCTCAGCATCCCGGAGACACAGGACTGGACCCACCGAGGAGAAAAATCAAAGTCAAGTCGGAAAGAATATGAAAGGTGTTCCGGTTTAATCTGCAGCCTCTAAGCCGTTGTGACGCTCCTTTGAAACGGTGTATTTATATTAATAATAATAAAAGAGCTGCGTGAGCATTTATGTAATAGGTCAATTATTTTGAAGTTCCATATCTATGGCCATAAAAACTCAAGTCTGCTGCTTTAATTTTGAAATATGAACATACATTTCCGGTGAACACAGGGAACTCTACGTGCGTATTTTTACACACACACTGCGTAGTGGTACAGGGACGTTTGGCCCTCCAGCCATCACCTTGCTTCTGTTTCTTTCAGCGTTTAAATATTTGTTCATACTTCATAAATAACAATGAGAAAGTGAGTGGAAATTAAATTTAAAAATAAATAAATAAATAAAAAAGGCAATATATTCTCCTGAGACCCACACTTTTGTTTTTGGGATTAGTAGCACCTGATAAGTATAAAAGATAAACATAGTCAACAATAGCAAAGTCCTAATGTCTTCAAACGAGTACTTTCTAATTAACAGTGTCTTAGCTGGTTGCTGCTGCTAAAATTGATCAAATCTGTTGCCATATCAAACTACAAACACTATTAATCATAAATAAACAAGTTTCAACCATAAAATGTGATCAGGTTTTGGACCTTGTCCACTTTTGTGTCAGGATCAGCTGCAGACTGACTCAGCAGAGATGGCTGCCATCTTGTTTTTACATGGATTAGTGTATTGTGCTCTTACTACCACTAGATGGCACAAAAAAAAGTGTCCACAAATGAGGACAAAAGGTCTAAGTTAAGTAGGATGAAGTATAAGGTCCAGTAAAGCCACAATGTGATGTCCGCATATGAGCATGCAGGGTCTCAGGAGGATGTTTATTTGAGGAGGAAATATAAAATGATTACTAAGAATAACTGGTTAAAATTACTGTCATCCACTACTAGACTTAATATAATAAATAATTAATGTGAAGTTAATTTTTATACAGAGGAAGGTTCTGAATAACAATAGTAATCTCATTTAAATTATGCACAATACAGCCTATCAAAGCCAAAAAAGATCCACTGCTACTGATTCATGCAAAACTGCCTTTGTGACAAAGACACTGGCGGCTGCAGACTGTGTGCCAGCAAATAGAACACATGAATAATGCCGACTCATTACACACCCCGAGGGCCTGTTTCACATCGGACTACGATTTCTAAGACATCTGACAGACATGCACATTATCTAAAGACAG
Source organism: Epinephelus moara (assembly GCF_006386435.1). Lineage (NCBI taxonomy): Eukaryota > Metazoa > Chordata > Actinopteri > Perciformes > Serranidae > Epinephelus > Epinephelus moara. Next base: position 23,528,051 of record NC_065508.1, on the reverse strand, counting down.
GTTTTAATAATGGAGGCCGACAGCTCATTTTTAAGAAGCAATAATCACTCGTGTGTTTTTCCTTTTATTTTACTGCATTCACTTCTTTTTGTGCAGGGCTGCAGGTAAAACATTGACTGACTGTCTTAGTGTTTAAGATCAGCATTAATGAGGTAATTAAGATAAGCTCAGAATGAATCAATAATTTATGAGGATGCAATCAAAGGGCCAAAGTATATGGAAAGGCAGTTATACCTATTGGCCCCGGCAAATGTCAGTCTAATAGGAGTTAATGAGGGAAACGGATTGATGGATAAACATAAAGACAGAGAGCGCAATAATATGCACGGTTTGACATTCCCCTGAGCGCCTGACTTGTGTGTTTATTGTTGATGCAAGGCATGGGAGGCTCCTCCACTATCTTCTTTCAGCTTTTTTTCTTTCATCGACACATTGAATAACCTCTCTGCACACACAGCATATGGGCTTAGTTATGTTGCTTTACAAAACTACAAGTGCCCTTTTCTTAAACCAATATCAAAATAATTACAAAGTGATACTGATGACAATGACAATATGTGATTATAAAAGTGCCTCTACAAAGGACCTTTATCACTCTCCGCACCCTGAGATGCAGTAACATGATTGCTCAACCAGATGGGGCTGCCATCACAACCACACCGATATATTACACAGTCATGCTAACCACTGACTGCCAGGAAGTTGAATTAGAGCAACACAAAAAGCCCTTTGATATTCCCCCTCTTCCACTGAGTTATTATCATTGCTCATGTGTAAATGCTCTCCACATGCAGCTCTGTCCCTACAGGGTCAAAAGTCAAACGTGATAGATATGGATTGACAAATCAATCCTTGCAGTGAGCGTCTGAGATAAGGCCGTCAGTAGGAGGTGATGGTGGAGAGGTGAGAAGGGCAGACTTTGGACCCACTTTACCCACTTTGCTCTCCTTCTTCACCACCGGCTGCAGCGCCTCGGTCTGTCTCTTTTCCCCTCGTGGAAAACATGATTGATTTTGCCCCTTTGGAACTGCCCCTGCACAGGAGACTGCAGACGGCTGCGGTGCTGCAGTGGGTCTACTCCTTCCTTGGCCTGGGTGAGTGTACATGTTTATATGTGTGTTCACTGGAAACAACTGGAAATGATACTGATGGGGAAGGGTGTAGAAACATATCAAACAGGGGGTATGGAGGTCCTCTGGTGATTTTTTATGCACCAATTGTGCCTTTCTACATCAATTTACAATGGAAATGTCATGTTAGTCTGTTTCCTGCTTCAAGTTTTATGTCCGATTGCAACTGCTGCTTTTGAGGTTGCATACTGCCACCACCAACTTCACAGGAGGCGTTGTTGCAGCAGTCTGTCTAAAAAAGTCCCTTGCTACATTCATGTTACTAGGGGGGACATTAAGGAGAATGTGTCTCCTGCATCCTGTCAAAATCTACACCTGTGCTGATGGGATTTTAGGCCTAAATCTACCTGCCTAGCTGCTCTTGGGCAAAGTGTAAGTGAATATGAGAGGAAGAGAACTGTTGACATGAACTGCTGGACAGCCAGAAGAGGGAGCCAAGCAGGATGTGCAGAGTGAAGCTGACCACTTCTGACTGGTCAGGTTGACAATTATTTTATTGACCGCTAACATTTTAAACAAAAAGAAGCAAACTATGAGTTTCACATGTTGCTTCACCAGAGTCACTTTGTGCTTGATTGCCATTAGGTGTGCCTTTTAGGGTGTTTTCACACTTGGTCCTTTTCAGCCCTCTAAACAGACTCAGAGCGGTGACTTGGCATTTTTTGCATATGTGACATATGTGAAAACTCCAAGAGAGCTCAGACCCCTCTGAAGCGAACTGAACTCAGACCACCCTGGGAGATGGTCTGAGTTTGGTTCACTTCAAGTCCGCAGTGCGGTTCACCAAACCTGTGCCTTGTGAACACAAAGCACTCCAGGTTCCCTTTGCTCTTTGCCATTGCATTGTAGCCCTCAACATCGCATGCTGTTGCACTGGGACGCTTGAAGAAACAGACAAAACCACGTCGGCCTGTAACGCTCGCAAGGACGCAGGACGAGGAGTAGTTTGGTCCACAGAAGATACTGCACATCTCCAGATGTGGAATGTAGAATACATCAAACGGCAACAGTCTACACCACAGAAACACTCCGGTTTTTACTCCAATTAAGTTCATCTGAAAGCGAAGGGCTTCATAACCACACTGTAGTGCCACATCGAAGTAAAAACAAAACTATTTAAATATATATTATATATATATATATATATATATATATAAAGGCTATAGTGTGAACAGGTAGAGGACTGTCAGAGCTGATGTTGACCAGAAAGAGAACTGAGTCCTCTTTCAAATAGACTGACAACGTGGACACAAAAAGAACTGAGTCCCCTTTCTGTCGGTCCACATTTTGGTACACTTTAAGAGGGCTGAGTTCGGTTTGTTTAAAAAGGACTATATGTGAAAACCCCCCTAATCATGCTGATTAGCAAAGAATCTAATGCAGGTGCACTGCAAAGGCAACTATAAGGGTGTTTTCACATATTATCTCACTTTGTGTTAGTGAGATTAACACAAGAATATAATACCCCAAAACATTAGCAGCCAGACGAGGCAGTGCTCTGCAGTGTTCTGCAGCAGTGACTTGAATCTACAAAGAGAAACCAAGTTTTGCAATATTAGATCTCGCTGCAGAAGGAAGAGGGAGAGGATGCTCAGCTCAACATCCTAACTCAAGCACTCTTTATTCCACTAAAACAGAACCGTTTTAATTCTTTTACAATACATACATCCAGATAATTTCATCATGAGCACAAAGACCGTCACCTGATGCAAGTGATCATTTAAAGGTAAAGGTGTGGAGGTAATTCTGCTAGCTGACCCTGAACCCTTGCACTTTGACCTGACGTAATGGTGTTGCTATGTCAGATCAGAGGAATAATTAAAATGTTTTTCCTATATTTTCTGACAGGCACCTGATCATACACTGTTTAGAATTTAAAACAAATATCCAGATTGCCCATTAGTTAAGGTGAAACAGCCACCTATGTACAGATGGTGTCATTCCACCCCTTGCCAATCAATAGTGGGTGCTGGAAAACCCTCAGCACCCACTTTCCTTCACCCATGGCGAGGACCAATTAAATAGGACTCGAGTCAAGATCTCCACCAGCCAAGGCCAATGTTGAACTCACATGCTCCTTGAATGGTCATTCTTCCGACTTGTGTGTGTTCATGAGCTTTAAGTTGTCATGTGGAAATGACACAGGTGTGACAAAGTTGATATATTTTAATATTTTTTATTTTGCCCAGAGGGTTTAACAACATTTTGATAATGAAGAGCAAAGGAACTGGATCAAGTGAAATATGAACAGGTGCTAATATTTCCGATTATTCTTTTTGAAAGGACACTGATGACTGTGTGCACCCAGGAAACCAGTGAGCTAAAACGAAAACTGTTACATCATATTAAATTGTGTAGATATCATACAAGCACATTATACAACAGCATGGCTCTGCTAACCACCAAACCACTTGGGATGTACTCTCCAGCAGAACTGAATGCAGTCGATGCAGAGCATTCGGAATATTAATAATTCCAGCTAAACACATGATCTCTAGAATTCTAGTAACCATTCATTCAGCGTGTTTTGCATTTGTATACAGATCTGTATTTTCTTGTTGCTGCTCATGACACTCCTCTCCTGTTTCCTCAGCACCCACCTGCATCTTCCTCTTCCTTTACCTGCTGTTCACTCGCTTCTGGCTGATCAGTGTGCTGTACGCCGTGTGGTGGTACATTGACTATGACACGCCTGCACGGGGAGGCCGCAGGGTGCCCTACTTGTGTGGCCTCAAACTTTGGGACCACATGCGGGATTATTTCCCCATCAAGGTGAGAGAAAGCTTTTAGACTGTTGTTGCATGAGACCTACACTCCAGTCACTGTGTACACTGCATATGCACACCATTAAAGCAGCCCTAAAGTCCATGTCAGGAGGGGCGGGATTCACCTCTGCAGGTCAGAGAATGGGACATCAGAACATCTCGCTCTGCCAGTTCAGTTTATCTAATCTTTGATCTGTAGCTACATACGAGCGGCGGCCCTTATCTCTGTCCTTGGCAGCAAATGAACCACCGATGGACGAGGCGAATGTGTTCCCTACAGACATGTACAGTATATGGGTACATAGCCTCCCCAAATCCTAAAGAGTCAGTCTCTTTGTTGTCAGATCAAACACAGACTGTACTGCAGGGCATTGTGTATTTGACTAGTGATATTGAGAGACATTTCACTGTCAACACTAGACTAATTTTAGAGTCCTCAAATACTATACTAAAGGACAGCTAGGATTAGGGTGCACACAAGATGCACAGCCAGATGCAGTTTGATGATTTTAATTTCAAAGGCAAACATTTTATTTGTTGGTGACGTGAAGGAATAATTTGACAATTTGCTTTTTTGCTGAAAGGTAGAGGAGTAGATTTACTCCCACTCCCATATCTGTCTTATTAAGAAGACCTATTATGTGTTTCCTTATTTTCAGTTGTAAATATAATGTTAAATAGACAGATGTTCCTATTAAACCTGGCCAACGGTTTAAATAATGAGGTAAACGTATGTGAAAGAAATCCCTTTGAGCAAAGACTCTGAATACTCTGTTTCCAATGGTTTTTCTACTTTGGGACAAGTTGACGTCAGCTCATTACAGATTTCTTTATATCCAGGAACGCCACTGCAGCTGTTTACATTACCTAGCCTACAATGCTACATGTAGCTACATGCATACATACATGGGAAACAAACTTGGTTGCCAGTGCTATTAATTTCTCAAGGATTTTAGATCAGACTTCTGCTGGAACATGTCTGATTGTGAAGATTTTTGTCGATAGGCTTTTATCTGTGATTTTTCACAGTAGAAAGTGTCACTATAGTTACTCTGTTGCAGTCATTCTCCAGCTGCAAGTACACTGCTACATGTAGCTTCACCCTAACCTAAAAGAATCATGTAATCTCGGTTGCTGATGTTGTTAATTCTTTCATGATTTTGGTTTAACTTCTTGCTGAAACATGTCAGATGGTGAAGATTTTTATTTAGAGGCTTTTATTGGTGATTTTTCACACGTAAACATGTAATATTGTTTGCTGATTTTGTTGATTTCTCCCAACTTCAAATCATTTTCCTGGTGGAACATGTTCAGTTGTGGTTATTTTGGTACTAACTTAGGTTTTATTGGGGATTTTTCACAGCGGAAAGTACCACTATATTTCCTCCATTACTGTAATTCCCTGGCTTCAAGTACACTGCTACATGTAGCTACATGCTAACGTCAGGGAAATGTGTTATCTTGTATGCTGATGTTGTTAATTTTACCTGATCTCAGATCATACTCTTGCTGGAACATGTCTGGTAGTGAAGATTTTGGTTTAGAAGTGTTTATTGGTGATTTTTGCGGTAGAAAGTGCCACTGTACTGTGTTACAGTCATTCCCACAGCTGCAATGACGATGCAGAAACCTTGAGATACGGAAGTCCTGGAAATGCCGACAGACGCTAAAACAGAGCATCTCAGACAGAGGGTGAATACACATATTTCAGCGCAGACAGTTGGAGGGAAAAAAAGTGTTTTTTGAACATTAAAGTATGTAAACATGTTCTAATAGAAACCCAAAATCCACTTATGAACCTGAAAATGAACATTAGAGGCCCTCTTTAAACATGGTGCTGTAGCCAGTAGACACTTAGCTTCATATAAAGAGTAGAAGCAGGTGCAAACAGCTAACCTGGCTCTGTTACAGTAGTTATAGTTTTATGGGGGTTATGTGCTAGACTATCTTTTGGCCCTGAAGTAACTCCCTTGCCTTGACACCTCAGGGTGACAACACTACCATAGGAAGTCACTGCTTTTGGCAAAGAAATAGTGCCACACATAAATACCTGTAAAACCCCAGCTTGTTGTTTTCTACTTGTTGGTTTGGTTTGGTGATCTGAACCTTAAAAAACGCTGGAAAAAGTGGTCAGGTTGTGCTGTGAGATCACTGGTGTTACTTTTAATAACCTACAGCATCTGTATAAAGAGAGGGTCACCTCTAAAGCCCAGACTATTGTCTCAGACTGTCAGCATCCCCTCCATGTTGAGTTTCAGATGCTTCCATCAGGGTGGAGGTTTTACCTCCCTTACTTTAGGGGTGCTGGTAGGCATCGTTGTAACCTTAAGACTGAGCCGGGCAAGCTGTTTCCCCCTGTTTCCAGTCTTTATGCTAAGCTAACGTAACCACTCTCCTTGCTCCAGCTTAATATTTAACAGACATGCATGAGAGTGGAATTGATTGATCATGATCTCATCTAATGCTTGGCAAGAAAGCAAATAATAGCATTTCTCAGAATGTGAAACTAGTACTTAAAACTACTCCTTTGCGTAACCAGTGCCCTTCTGATGATTTTTCACAGATTTTTTTCTGGCTGCTCACCAGACCTTACTGCAGACCAAAACTATTTTAGTGTTCACATGCACTGTTGGTTGAAATAGGAAAGGCGGTTGTTACTCTGCAAATGGATGACCAGTGTCTGTCGGCCATGCCTGTGAACTGTCTGATTAATCAAAAGAAATCAACTACTATTTCTGGTTCACACATGGATCCAGAGTGGTTAGAGACAACCGACTGTCAATGCAGGTTTAACTTTGCAGGACTGGTTTTGTGTCAGTGGCAGATAAGTTATCTGTGGTTTTAATGTTACATTACAAACATTTTCAACTGACCTTGATCCCACCAAGCCCTGACTGCTCAGTGCACTCTCCTCTCTCTTGCAGCCCGTTGTGTCCCTCTTGTGGTTATGCATAAGTATTGCATAAACTGTGGTTCATTTAATTCCTACCTCTGATCATAAAAATCCCAGTAAGTTATATCAGTTTCAGAATTTGATGTTGGGTGTGTCATCTTCAAACTATGAAACATAAGTGGAGACCTGACCTCATCTGTGGAATTCCCAGAGAACAAAAATCTTGTTGACAACATGCTCTGCGTTACACGGGCCTGCGTCTCGCCCCAGGGCACGACTTACAGTATACTTTGAACTGCGCTGATAAGACAGGGTGCAACGACAACACAAGTTCAACAGCATATTTTATTCGGACTTATTGGTTTCTTTGAGTATTAAGTGGGTCATGTCTTTATTTGAACAGTTTAACCTTAACAGCCATGAATGATAACACAGTAATCCATACTGGCCTGTTTAGGTGACCCTTCTGAACCAATCAGACCCTTTTCATCCACAGCAGAAAATAAAATCCTGTAAAAGACAGGAAATGTCTGAGATTAGAAGACTCCATTTAAAAATACAAATAACACATAATATTTTATCAGTTTTAAATACAGAAATACTGACGTCACAACTACTAATATCATCAGTGTACTTTATTTATATACATTGATTAAAGTGGCTTCAGTGTCAGCTATAACATCTTCATCAGAAAAATAACAAGGGGGAAAATATATGAACAATAAAAGAACAAAAAAAGTATAATAATAAAAGCCAAGACCAGGTATGATAAGGCAGTTACAGCAGTGAGCACCATAAACACAGCACCATATAACAATAAAAGTCAGGAGAAGACCGGTACAGAAGTGATAATACTGTAATAAGAGCAACAATAAATTTAGTGAAATGAATAATATTAACTCTGTCTGAAATATTAAGGAAACAATATGAAGTCTTTTAAATATTATTAAAGAGATGATACAGTCCAGAGTTATTATGGTTTTGTATTTTTCATTAGTTTTTATATTAATTTTGTTTTTAATTTTTGTTTGTTTTCAATTCAGTTAGTTTCAGAGTGGGTTTGTGCATTTCAGTTTAATTTTCATTGTTTAAAAATGTGTAGTTATAGTTCAGTTTTTATTAGCTTTAGTATTAGTTTGGTTTTTTTTATTTATTTTAAAATGGGGGTTATTTGTCAGGGGCAAGATTTAAGAAGTTCAGAATAGGTATTACAATACAAACGCAACACTCTGCAAAGAACTCACAGTCATGTAGACATCCCAGTCTCTATAAACATATGCACCAAAGTCTCCTCATGCTTGTTAAAGGGAAATTTCGGTCTATTTCAACCTGTCTCCTATCGTCCTAAATTTGTTTCAAGTGACTACTGACATAAAAATAATAGTTAGCATGTTAGCCGTTAGCCTAGATACAGCCAGGGCGCATAGCGTCAGACCTGTTAAAACGTAAGTGAACGGGCAACCTTCAAGTGCAAAGTTAGTC